>NC_085878.1:36451841-36484341 GCF_034702125.1 Engraulis encrasicolus
CAGACAGAGAGACAGAGAGAGAGAGACAGGGGAAAAGAAAGATGCCTGACAGAAAGAGAGGGGAAGGGTAGAGAGAGTAAAAGATAGAGAGAGAGAGACAAACAGAAAGTGAGAAGAGAGGCAGACAGGCGGAAAGAAAGGAAGGAAGGAAGGAAGAAAGGGAGGCTGCCTGACAGAGCGAGATGGATGAGGGAAAGAGAGAGTGAATGAGAGAGAGACAGAAAGAGACAGAGGAATGAAAGTGAAAAGAAGAGAAGGAGGGAGAGGGCTGGCAGGTCTTGTTGTCGTTTCGCTGGTGGTCTGGCCTAGGAGATTGACTGCCTTGACTTGAACAGCGGGACCAGAGCTCATGTGAGCTGTGAGGCTGTGAGACCGTTGCTCACTCGGTGTGAAGGCTTTGCCGCATTATGTCTTTCTCTTCTCTTCTCTTCTCTTCTCTTCTCTTCTCTTCTCTTCTCTTCTCTTCTCTTCTCGTGTCCTCTCTCCGTCTCCCTCTTCTCTTCTCGTCTCTTGTCTTGTCTTGTCTTGTCTTGTCTTGTCTTGTCTTGTCTTGTCTTGTCTTGTCTTGTCTTGTCTTCTCTTCTCTTCTCTTCTCTTCTCTTCTCTTCTCTGTGCCGGGTGCAAGGGCCTGGATCATCTCCCCTCTTTATGAGCTGCCTCTCCCTTTTGTTGAAGGAGAGGATTGTGCACATCCCAGGGAAAGGTGCAGGACGAAGGGCAACTGTAGTTTTCAGAGTGAGTGGTCCGCACACTTAGAATCCTTTTTGTTGTATTTTATTTTTTCATGGCAGGATAACGTTTCCTGCCATGAAAAAATAAAATACAACAAAAAGGATTCTAAGTTGACTTCTCACTCTGAAAACTGCCTCTCCCTTTTCTCTCCTCTCATCTCATCTTCTCTTCTGTTTTCTTCTCTTCTCTTCTCTTCTTTTCTCCTCCTTTCTCTTCTCTTCTCTCATCGTCCTTTCTCTTCTCTTCTCTTCTCTTCTCTTCTCTTCTCTTCTCTTCTCTTCTCTTCTCTTCTCTTCTCTTCTCTTCTCTTCTCCTCTGTGCCGGGTGCAAGTGCCTGGATAATCTCCCCTCTTTATGAGCTGTTTCAAAGTAAGAGTGTGCACTAAAGAGGATGTGTTTGGTTTCACTCCAGGCTAAAAGTCATACTCCACTCACTCCCCCCAGTAGGCAGACAGGCTCCACTGAACAGCAACGAATCCTTTTATTGTGGAGTCTCGTTGTTCAAGTCTTACACCCCTGACTCCTGCCCTGACTCCCATGCACCCTTTGCGCAGAGTTGGCGTAATCGAATTAGATGGGCCCTACGACTGACGCCCACCCTGTAGCAGAAGAGAGACGTCAGTGAGGTAATGAGGACAAGATGGAGGGTCCTTGTTCTCGTCATGGCCTGAGGTCAGAGGTCAAGCCCCTCTGCTCAGCTGTGATCTTGTCTGCACGTCGCAGCGGTGAACAGTACCGAGCACGCTCACTCACCGGCTGCTGCCAAGTTATCATCAGAGGAGGCCCACAGGGCGGGAAATTCCGCATCGCTATTGCAGCCAATGATATGGGACGTGTTTTGTTTGTTGTTGTTTTTCTAGTTGTTTTTTTTTTAAGGGGGGCGGGGGGGGGTCAGAAAAAAACACAATAAGTCATTGTGATCTGTTTGGCCTGATAAAACCTCTGTTTTCTTTCTTTCTTTCTTTCTTTTTCTCTCTCTCTCTCTCTCTCTCTTCTCTCTCTCTCTCTCTGTCTTCCTCTTTCTCTCTCACTCTCACTCTCACTCACACACACACACGCACGCACACACACACACACACACACACACACACACACACACACACACACACACACACACACACACACACACGCACACACAGAGACACGTCCATGTGCACCGGTTGTCACTGCGTAGAGAAAAAAACACAAAGCAGAGTGGAGTGTGCCGACTGAATGGGGGCATGCAGCCAGCCAGCCACCCTCGAAGAAATAGCCATTGTTCTCTTCTTCTCTGTGTTTTTTCACCCAAAGAGGCACAGACAGACAGACAGGACAGGCAGGTGGGCGGGCAATACATCTCAAGAAAGACATCAGTGTTCCGCTCAGCAGCACACCTGTCTGGGGCCCTTATGGGGTGGGCAGAGGGGTGCAGGGGGTACAAGATTTGCTTTTGAAGATTGTTGAGTAGGCTCTCTAATATTACCGTACAGAAGGTGCTTGCCTGTGAGTTGTTCAGAGTTAGGTCGGGAATAGGGTTAGGTCATAGCAATGTACTGTAACTAATAAAACTCAAGCGTGTAATGCTAAACAACACATGTTACATTGCCCTAATCTAAGCCCCTAACTCTGGGGATGATGAAGCTTTTCTCGAAAAGAAATCCACATTAAAAGCTTCTTACACCGCATTGAGATAATGTGGAGGTGATCAAGGAAGGTTTCCAGGCAAACCAGACCAAGGCAAACTGCCAACTAACCACAGATGAATTCACTCATAAATAGTGCCAAGCCTACCACAACCAACCACCCTGCAAAAAAAATGGCCAACTACCCTTGCACCACTTCTGCACCCCTGCGTCCCTCATCCCTCTACCTGCCCCCGTCTGTGCCCAGACAGGTGTGCTCCTAAGTGGGCCACGGGTGGATGAGGAGCTTCTCTCTGGAGCTGGTGGTGGTGGTGGGAAGAAGCGCTGGTCCCGTTTCATCAGTCAGCGCCTTGGCAGGCAGAAGTGGGGCAGGCAGGCAGGCCTGTTCAGACACAGCCCCCACCACCTGCGTCTGCCTAATACCTGTAGGGCTGATGGATTGCAGATGCCTCTCTCTTAGTCTTGCACGCGCGTCTGTGAGTCTGGTTGCGTGTGTATGTGTGTGAGTGTATGCGTATGTGTGTGTATCATCAACACTCCACCACAACTATGCCCTGGAGGCCAAGAAACCTGTGATGACACAGCGTAGCGTAATCCCACAAACTCACACTGTGGAGAGGGGCGGAGTGATGAAGAGGGCGCGGGGGGACAAACAGAATGACTACATCTCATCCGCAATTTTATTGCTCTGGGGAGGAGCAGCCCTTATATGGTCTGGTCTCTCTTTCCCTCTCTCTTCTTCGCTTCTTCTCCTTTTTTCTGTCTCTTTTTTCTGTATGTCTATCTGTCTCTCCCTCTCTTTCTCTCTCTCTCTCTCTTTCTTCCTCTCATCCCTCTCTCTTCATCCCTTTTTTCCTTTTTCTGTCTCTCTTTTTCTGTCTGTCTGTCTGTCTGTCTGTCTGTCTGTCTATCTTTATTTCTCAGTCTCTCTCTCTCTCTCTCTCTCTCTCTCTCTCTCTCTCTCTCTCTCTCTCTGTCTCTCTCTCTCTCTCCCCTCTCATCCTTCTCTCCTCTTCCCTTCTTTTCCTTTTTTCTCTCTCTCTTTTTCTGTATGTCTATCTGTCTGTCTATCTCTCTCTCTGAACACTGTTGGCATGAACAGTGGTGTAAAGCAGTTCAGTTCCCCTCCGAGAGCGAGTGTCTGTGGTTTCTGTGAGCTGATCCGTGCTACAGTAGAGAGATGCTGTGCCGTGTTCAGTTCCCCCTGTGCAGCTACACAAACACGATAAAGCCACTTCGGAAACCTGAAACCAGACCGTATCAAAATATGGCGTGGCACAGCGGGCGGTTAAGGATGGCAAGGACACACCGTCGCCAGCCCGCCAAGGGGACTTCCTGTGGGTGTACAGGGGTGCCAGCCCACACACACACATCCACACACGCACACACGTACACACATACTGTATATATACAGACGCGGTGAAGGGAAATAGGACTCTCTGTTCAAACACACCTCTGAGCCATCCCTGGACTGCGCCCTGCATGTTCCATGTTCTCTGCTCTGTTCTCTACCGGGCTTCGCCCCGTGTTCCGTGTTCCGTGTGCCGTGCACTGTGCTCTGCAAGGTTGGAGCCGGGGGGGGGATTGGGGGGGGTTTAGGGGACGAGTTGAGGGGTGGGATGTCGGTGTGGCCTGCACCCCTGGCTTGTTTGCCAAACGTGTGGGTGGAACATTGAAATGGAGAGGGGAGGAAATGAAGGGATCAGAAAGGAAAAGGTCAGGCTGGGCTGCTGATGGGACTTGGGGGGTGGAAAAAGGCAGGAGTGTGTTTTTTGGGCAGACCTGGCTGGGACCTGGTGTGTGTGGTAATGGTTTCCCCCATATCTCAACAGTTAAGGAGGCCACCATGACAGTAAGCACATTGACTAGGTCCTCTGCAAAAAAAAATGTTGTATTGTGAACCAGGGCTTTGAACCGGTTCAAGGAACGAAAACGAAAACCGGGAACTTTTAGCATTTTAGAGGGAACAGAAACGAAACCGGAAACGTTATTATTTTTTATGTTCTGGAACGGGAACACTTATTTAAAAATAATGGTAACCGGTTAATACCGGTTAATACCGTTCCTCAAAGAAAAAAAAAAGTCATTATTTTCCTGCACACATTACCATGACTGCTGAGGTTCACGTCCTGTGTGATATCAGACATTCTCTGACTGAATGGAGAGAGAGCTGTGGATTACAAAGTCTCCACTCCACATCTTAAATAAGAGAAACCACTGTCATACAAAAGGGCAGTTTCCATTGCATCATTGTAAGACATTGCAGAGAAGCGCATGTAAAGCGCACCGAGAATGTTCGACGTTATTGGGCATCCATGGCTGCTTCAAATATGCACAAACTCACAATGTCCATCATAGCGCTCCCCGTGACCCAAGTCAGCGTGGAGCGCGCATTTTCATCATTGAGGTTTATTCTCCGCTTCTCCGCTTAGGTCGTCCCTGAATGACAAAATTCTGGAGGATATTCTTTTCATCCGCTTGAATAAACAGTGTGGACTGTTGGCTGACTCATTTGCACTTCCGTCTTTCTTGGATAATTAACGTCAGTTAGGACTATGGGGAGTAATCAGCTGACAGGAACGAAATTAACCGTTCCGGGAACAATATTTTTTTGTTCTAACCGGTTCGGGAACGTCAATTTATTGGTGGAACCCATAACCGGAAACGTTATAATTCCGTTTCTGTTCGGAACGGAACGTTTGGAAAAAAATAACGGTTCAAAGCCCTGATTGTGAATGTATTCATTTAACTCAAGGAAGAGCGCGACACTGCTTCTTCACAATTCACCACTTTTTAATTTTTCCTTTGGTGCTGACGTTTCGGCACTAGGCCTTCATCAGTATTGTGAATGTATAAAATGGCTAAACTCTATTTTTGGGTGGGTTTTCATATCACAGTTCAAATGAAGTAGCACAACAGCCTTTCCTATCTTGATGGTCACATGGCTCTGATAACAGGCTAACCCTCCACCCACCTTGACTACCAAATGTTCTGCGGGGACCACTGGTGGCGGCGCCGTGGGAGGGGAGAGGGGAGAGGAAGCCCTGATCCTCCTAGCCAGCAGCTGGGCTCAGCAGGGGGACGCCTGGCTGGGTGAATCAGGCCCAGGAGCAGTTGTGTTGGTTTAGATGATACCTCCTGGCCACTCACCCTCTTCCTCCTCCACCTCCTCCTTCACCAAGGCTCAAACAGGCCCTTTCATCCTGCTTCAAGTTGGGGATGAAGTCATAACCACACAGTACATTCTCAGACCGCCGCTGTAGCCCAGAAAAACTGACTTCATGCATTTTTGTGTGTGTGTGTGTGTGTGTGTGTGTGTGTGTGTGTGTGTGTGTGTGTGTGTGTGTGTGTGTGTGTGTGTGTGTGTGTGTGTGTGTGTGTGTGTGTGTGTGTGTGTGTGTGTGTGTGTGTGTGTGTGTGTGTGTGTGTGTGTGTGTGTGTGTGTGTGTGTGCGCGCGCGCGCGCGCGAGACAGCTGCTTGAATAACGTCTACGGCAAGACACGGTTGTCAGTAAGATTTAATGTGGTGGAAGGTAATCATTGGTGCTTCTAATTTTGGTTCTCGATGTCACAAAGGGAGCATTCCAGCAAACACACGTAGCCGTGGTGGATTGATTTCGGACTGGTAATTGAGTTTATCAGGCATTGGTGTCGCAAGACGTCCTGCGTTAGGTCTCTATTTTATCCCTTCCCTCCGTCGCCATCCTGTACTTGTCTCTGCTTGTCTGTCATGGTGTCTGTAAGTAAGCATAATGAGATTAGCGGTAAAAGCTTCTTTAGCTCATCGCAAAGCCGGGCTAAAGAAAAATGGCTCACGTGATTGGTGGACTGGGTTTTTGTAGCATTACCGTGTGTTTTCCTGTTGGAAAAAAAACAGAGTAATCTTTATCAGACATTTGGTGTGCAAACAAGGAATTTCCTTGTCAAGGTATGGACATTATGTATACGCAATCAGTTTTTGCAGCATTGTGTTACAATGGTCTCTACTGTATCTCTACAGTATGAAATACCTCATTACCTCTGCATGTTTGGTAGAAGAGAGAGAATGGTGTATATCCATTTTGGAACATTTTGGGAAATTGACATTTTTGTATTGGGCATTCCATTGCATTGCATTGCAAAATGAATTTTATATAGGGCTAAAAAGTATGTTCTCAAAATATTTGAATGGCAAGAATTCACACATATATGATAGAAGTTCTGAACAGTCATTTCCAATAATAAATAGCAAACGTCAAAAATGGTGGATATGTCGTTTTGCAACAAAACTCTTCAAAATCAACCTTATGTCCACAGGTGTGGCAAATTGGTGATTTGTTTTTATCCTGATGAAGGCTCATTTCTGTGTCACTCTCCATCTGTGTACCGGGAGGAATTCATTGTTTTAAATAGAGATGTACCGGATCCAAGATCCGGTTCCGGATCCGGCAGGATAATAGGGTTTTTCGGACTATCCGGATCCGGCAGGATCTTAAGCAGTGGATCCGGTATCCGGCAGTTACCTAAAAATCAGGATCTGGGGCATCTCTACTTTATACAGTGAGGAGAATAAGTATTTGATCCCTTGCTGATTTTGTTGGTTTGCCCACTAATAAAGACATGATCAGTCTTTAATGTTAATGATAATATGTATTCTAATATGGAGAGACAGAATATCAAAAAGAAAATCCAGAAATTAACTCTAAAGAATATATAATAATTGATTTATATTTAATTGAGGGAAATAAGTATTTGATCCCCTGCCAACCATTAAGAGTTCTGATCCAGCAGATCAAATGGCACTTCCAATCAACCTGTTATCTGAATTGAACACACCTGTTAATAGTAACCTGCACAAAAGACACATTGAATCTGCAGAATCAGTCCATAGAATCAGTCAATCAATCAAACTAAACTTGCCAACATGGGACAGACCAAAAAGCTGTCAAAGGATGTCAGGGACAATATTTTAGAACTCAACAAGGCTGAAATGGGCTCCTGGGTATTAAAGAGCAAACTGTTGGTGCATTTCTTCCCAATTTTAGGACATACAAAATGATTATCAATCATCAATCTTAGGCCTGTCTCTGGTTCCATACAAGATTTGACCTTGTGGGAATTTAATAATCAGAAAAAAAGGAGATAAAGCACCTTAAAACTGTATGGGAGGAGCTAGGAAATGATCTCAAGGCAGCTGGGACCTCAATCACTAAGAAAACTATTGGAAACACTTGATACCACAGCGGATTAAAATCTTGCAGTGCATGTATGGTACCCCGGCTTCAGAAGGAACCTGTTCAGGCTCACCTGAGGTTTGCCAATGAACGTCAAACTGGATTAGGATATGATTGGGAGGTGCTGGAATCAGATGACACCAAAATCAAACTGTTTGGCATTAACAAAACTCGATGTGTTTGGAGGAAGAGAAATGCTGCCTATGATCCCAAGAACAACACCTTCTCCAACATCATAAATGAAAGTGGTAACATTATGTTTTGAGGTTGTTTGTCTGGCCAAGACACAGGACAACTTCACATCGTCAAGAAATGGATGGAGGGAGGCATGTAAACGTACAATGCTGCATGCCAACCTCTTTCCCACCACCACTAGACTGAAGGTGGGTCATGGATTGGCCTCCCAAAATGATAATAATCCATAACATACAGCCCAAGCAACGAAGGAGTAGCTCAAGCAGAAGCACATTAAGGTCATGAAGTGGCCTAGACAGTTTCCAAACATTAACCCTATAATAATCCTGTGAAGGGAACAGAAGCTCCCATTTGGCAAGCTACGGTCATACAACTGAAGTGATTTAGAGATGATCTGCAAAGAAAAGTGGACAAAAATCCTTTCTAATATATCCACAAACATTGTCATTAACTGAAAGAAACATCTGACCTCTGTATGAGAAAACAAGGGCTTTGCCACCAAGTATTTTGTCTTCTTTGACTAGAGGGGTCAAATACTTATTTTCCTCAATGGAATACAAATCAATTAAAGTATATTCTTCAAAGTTATTTTCTGGATTTTCTTTTTGATATTCTGTCTCTCTATATTAGAATACATTTTATCATTAATATTATAGAATGATCATGTCTTTATTAGTGGGCAAACCAACAAAATCAGCAAGGGATCAAATACTTATTCTCCTCACTGTACGTAGCCTAGGCTTTTCGGTCAGTCTTTCACAACCCCAATCGCTGCATGGAGTGAAAGCCCTTTGGAAGCGGTCGTTGACGGCAGTGTGGCAGTAAGCCAATGAGTCTTAAAAATAGTTTGCGCCAACGTAATAAAAAGGGCCCACGTGTGCGAGTTGGCTATGTGTTTCAGGATCCGTTATCCGGTTCCGGATCCGGCAGGATCTTAAGCAGTGGATCCGGTATCCGGCAGGATCCTAAAAATCAGGATCCGGTGCATCTCTAGTTTTAAATAGAAGAAGCCTTTTTACCATCACCTCTATTCAAATGCACAGAGGAGAAGCAATAGCTATTTCACGGCTAGTAAACTGCAATCAATACATATTGAATCCTCTGAGTTAAATTAAAAGCTGTTCCACACTGTTTGAACTAAGAGTTTTCAGCATAGTGTGTGTGTGTGTGTGTGTGTGTGTGTGTGTGTGTGTGTGTGTGTGTGTGTGTGTGTGTGTGTGTGTGTGTGTGTGTGTGTGTGTGTGTGTGTGTGTGTGTGTGTGTGTGTGTGTGTGTGTGTGTGTGTGTGTGTGTGTGCGTACTAGGGGAATTGGACAGAAGTTCTTCCATTATTCTTTGAGTGTACATCAGAGCAATGTTTCTCAGTGCTCTCCAAACCCTAACTTGTGGTGGTGGTTTCTCTTTCCCCATCTCATGTGCAGTGTCTGATCATCGGTGGAGGGCCATGCGGTCTGCGGACGGCCATCGAGCTGGCCCTGCTGGGTGCCAAGGTGGTGGTCATCGAGAAGAGGGACTCCTTCTCCCGGAACAACGTGCTCCATCTCTGGCCCTACACCATCCACGACCTGCGCGGCCTGGGAGCCAAGAAGTTCTACGGCAAGTTCTGTGCCGGAGCCATAGACCACGTCAGTGAGTACACATTATGGGCTTCTCTGTTCGTCCGCGGTGGCTGCTGCTGCTGCTGCTGGCTTCATATTACTGACTTCCATGCAGCACAGTGGTTGTGTTGTGCTGCCCTTAAGGCATTAGGACATGCGAGTAGACAAGAGACAGTAAACAATACAAAGCCACAACTGAAGGCCAATTTTCAAATTATAGAACTGAAACTCGTGTGTGTGTGTGTGTGTGTGTGTGTGTGTGTGTGTGTGTGTGTCTGTGTGTGTGTGTGTCTGTGTGTGTGTGTGTCTGTGTGTGTCTCTGCATTTATGTGTGTGTTTGTGTTATGTACACAATCCACTTCTGCAATTGCTTTTTGTTTTTTCTTGGCCTGCGCCATTTGCCATTTGTTAACATTTTTCTCCGGGGCCTGGTGGTCTGTGTCTGTCTGTCAGGTATTCGGCAGCTCCAGCTGGTGCTGTTGAAAGTGGCGCTGCTGGTAGCCGTTGAGTTCCACGTCAACGTGGAGTTCGTCAAGCTGCTGGAGCCCCCAGAGGACCAGGAGAACGAAGGTGACTACTGCTGCCTTACATGGAGCCCCGGCAACACACCACAGCCCCTTTCGCTCTTATTCAGCCATCCTGCCAAAGGGGTCTGTTGTCCCGGGCCCAGGGAGAGTGGGGACTCAGATTTGGGTTGTCATTTCTTTGCATGTATTGAATGAGGGGCCCTTTCAGATCACTTTGTCCTGAGCCCTGCCAAAGCTGTCAGCGGGGGTCCTGTTGTCCCGGGCCTGCCCAGAATTGGATTGTCATTACATTGCATGATGTGTTGAATGGGGGGCCCATTCAGATGACTTTGTCCTGGGCCCTGCCAAAGCTGTCAGCGGCCCTGCAATGGCCGTTGCAGCACACATGCAACCGTTTACATCTTACAAGTCCGTCCAACACCCAAATATTATACCTAGTTATGGAGGAGTAACAGTATGCAATTTACCAATTTACCATGCCTGTCCAAGTTTTCGGAAAAAAGCACACGTCGTACAAATTGACAGTTTATTATTCTATTTATAATGCAGTTGACTTCATGGCGCTGTTTTTTTGTGCTCCTTTCTGGAAAAGAAGAAGGGAAAATAATAGCCGTGAGGCTGTGCTCGTGCAAACTCTGGAGCACTTGGCAGACATGCAGACATACAGGCAGGCACGCAAGCAGACAGGCAGGGCAGGCAGGGCAGGCAGGCAGGCAGGCAGGCAGGCAAGCAGACAGGCAGGGCAGGCAAACATGCACGCAAGCAGACAGGCAGGGCAGGCAGGCAGGCACGCAAGCAGACAGGCAGGGCAGGCAGACATGCAGGCAGGCAGGCACGCAAGCAGACAGGCAGGGCAGGCAGACATGCAGGCAAGCAGGCAGGCACGCAAGCAGACAGGCAGGGCAGGCAGGGCAGGCAGGCAGGCAGGGCATGCAGACATGCAGGCAGGCAGACAGGCAAACAGACAGACAGACAGGCAGACATGCAGGCATGCAAGCAGACAGGCAGGCAGGCAGGCAGGCAGGGTTGCGAGGTACATCAGTGGTAACACTGGCATGCACATCAAGGCTCCTGATAACCAGTTGCTTTTCCACCGGCCCCTCACGCGCTCTCTCAGCTCACTCGGCTCGGCTCGGCTCGCTCTCCTGACGGCCATTAGAGAGAGGCACATCAGCTCCAGGAAGAGACAAAGCCCCAACGCTGAAAACAATGAACTTCCTGACTCTGTACAGTAATCGCTCACCCCTGTGAAAATATATATCGCCATGGAGACCGATGGGTCAACAGCGTGAAAAATAACATTGAACCCCCCAACCACCACCACCACCACCGCCTCCCCCAAAGGAGAAAACCATCTTGTGTTTCGTTCGTGGCCAAAGAGCGCTCTGACTAAACCACATTAAAAAAAACGCACGGGGAAATGTGTGCGTTGGTGTATCTAAAACGCAGAGAATTGGCCTAATCAAGTGCTGATTATTCAGGGTAATTATGTGGCCTCTCTCGTTTTCCCTCTCTGCCTTGCAGCAAGGTGTGGTGGGTTGCCAGATGTGCATGCTTTAATCGTAATTATTTATTAATTTGTGGTGGTGGTGGTGGGGGGTGGGGCAGGGGGGTTCTCCTTTTCATTGATGGAAAAGATGAAAAAGAGAGATACAGTAAGTGACTTGGACGGAGAGATGAGAGCATGAAAATGACCTTAGATCAGGCATGAGGGATTTTAATGCAGTGCATTACGGTGCTGTTTGGAAGTGCCACTGATCTGAGGAATGCCATTTCATCGCGGGCGAAGTGAGTCGTCAGGAGGGGGCTGCTTTTGATTTGGGCTTTCCTTTTCGTCTACCGGCGATGATCGTTAACTGCCCCCCACCCTCCGACCCCCCACTCCCCCATTACTTCCTCCTCTATGAAGAACGACAGTGAGCTGATAGCAGCACGAGTGGCTTTCTAAATTAGGATCTTCTGTTGCTGTGCCGCTGTGGACGTGCCCACCATACCCTTCAAAACCTGCACCACAGCTGCACTGCCGGCTCCATTACTTCCATTACTTCCCGTAAAATGGAACAACAGGTGTCTGCAGTTGTGTTTACCTAAGCATATGAATATGATAAGAGAACGTGACACCCATGACGAGGCAGGAGACACACACACACACACACACACACACACACACACACACACACACACACACACACACACACACACACACACACACACACACACACACACACACACACACACACACACACACAGCTGCCCCCTCCCTTTATGTAAGGGGAGAACAGTAGACATGGTGGGTGAGGTATATTATGTAAGCCGTGACCCTGAGCTCTGCCAGTGTGAGGAGCGGTGCTGATGGCTACTCCCTTTTTTCATCGATGTGTTGACAGGTGATAAATATGGCTCCTGACAGCAAACAACAAGCAGTCTGCTGTGCACCCTTGACATTCAAATCTGTGTGTGTGTGTGTGTGTGTGTGTGTGTGTATAGGTGTGTTTGTTTGTCTGTGGGTGGGTGTTGTGTGTGTGTGTGCCATACATCAATGTGTTTATGTTTGAGTGTGTACCTTTTTGTCATTGTATGGATCTGTTTACACTCATGTGTTTGTATATGTCTGCTTATGTCTTTGTGGTGTGTGTGCGTGTGTGCGTGCTTGTGCGTGTGTGCGTGCCTGTATGTGTTTGGGTGCGTGTCATCCACTGTAGGTCCTGGTTGGAGGGCAGAGCTGCGTCCTGCTGATCACCCCGTGGCTGACTTCGACTTTGACGTGGTGGTGGGGGCGGACGGACGCCGGAACACTCTGGAAGGTAGGTGGGTGCTGCTGCTGAAGTGCAGCCAGCTGCAGACGGCGTTGGTGTCTGGTAAACAAACAAAGTCACTTTTTTTTAGACTCGTTTGCGACCTATTTACGTAGTAACTATACAAGAACGATAGAGTTTCTTCTATATTTGGAAAGGATGTGTTGGATGGACACAGTGACGGGACATGTGATCATCAGGTCATCTGAGAAGAAAAGTATTCGCCCTAGCTTTGCTGCCATAAGTTGTTTACCGATTAGGTTGTCTCAAAACTATTCCCCCATATTCTGTAAATAGCCCCAAAAATGGTTGATGTCAAGAGGTCTTAAGCTGGAATGTCTGCATTCCTCCGAACACTTCAGAAGTTATGCGATAACAATACATATGGCCAAGTTTGTGTCATGGCGGAGCTCTGTTATTAATATGAAGCATGCATAGCGACTGTAACCAAGATGCATGCAGGATTCCTGGCCAGCGCATTGCCCTTGGCGCCGTTCTTTCTCGCTCTCCCTTTCTACCATTCTCCTGTCCTTTTAAAGGTTGTTATTTTCATCCGGGGAAGTTGCAGAACTATAGGAGGGTAGGCTCACTTCCAGTAAAGTTATACCCCATGATGTCATGGCTCTCCCTGGGTAATGGAGGAGGGAGGGGTGGGCGGGTGTGGGGGTGTGGGGGTTAGTGTTGTGCTCCAAACCAGTGCAGCAGCATTGGGGCCTAAATAAAGCAAAGGCTGTTTGACCCCCCCACCCCCCACCCCTCCCTGTGGCTTTGGAGGGGAGGGGGCCTAGGAGTGCGATGCAGACCCCCCTGCATTCATTCTTTCATACTTACACCCGTCATCTTTTTCACCTTTTCCAGCCTCAAAACAGCTCGGCATGCCTAAAAATGGGCATGGCGCGTTTCGAAAAAAAAAAGTGCAAGGCAATGTAGGGCGGCAAACAGGGAAAGTAGTCCAGCGCTTGCATACTCGAGCTGAACCAACTTCGAGAACTTGTCAGGCTTTTTTTTCATGCGTGTGTCTCACTTTCTTTTCTGAAGATGGACGGAGCAGAGAGGGCTATTTTTGCCTTGTCTAGGGAAAGTTAAATTAAGACCCAATCGTCCATCTCAGGGGACTTGCCGCTGTATTCGGAAAGAGTGATGTGAACGAGGGGAGAAGAGGAGAGGAGAGGAGAGGAGAGGGGTGGGCTGGGGAGTGGTGTGTGGTCGGGTGGTGGGGGAATGCCCCAGTGAATTAACATGACAGTAATGGAGCAGCCTTGACTTGGACCATAATCAGCTGCAAGCTGCAAGTCGAAGGAAAAAAAGCACTTTTTAGGGCCTCATATATTATTTTGTAGGGGACGAGCAGGAGGGGAAAGAGGAGAGGAAAGTGGAGGAAGAGGCTTAAGTTTGAGGCTGAGGCTCATCTTCCTTCTCTGCCCATCTCTTGCTCGCTCTCTCTCTCTCTCTCTCTCTCTCTCCCTCCCCCTGTCTGTCTCTGTCTGTTTGTTGTCTGTCTGTCTGTCTCTCTCTCTCTCTCTCTCTCTCTCTCTCTCTCTCTCTCTCTCTCTCTCTCTCTCTCTCTCTCTCTCTCTCTGCATGTGTGTGTGTCTTTGCCCCTCTCTCTCTCTCCCTCTCTCTCTCTCTCTCTCTCTCTCTCTCTCTCTCTCTCTCTCTCTCTCTCTCTCGCTCTCTCTGTCTGTCTCTCTCTCTCTCCCCTCACTCGAGAGTGTAATTAGGGTGTATTCCTCCGGTTGTGGTAACTCTAGCTGGGTATTAGCCTGTAGCCTGCAGGGTGAGCTATGGAGATGAGTTGGCAGGGCTGGGGCCTTGTTGTGTCCCCATACGTATGGTACGTCGCTCTGTGTGCCTGCTCTGCTCTGCGTGCAGATGTCCCAGACATTTGTTGTTGTGTCACAGCATCTGGCGGAGACAGCCTGTGTCTCCCTCTGCACACTCCCAGCAAAAAGAGGAACTTTTTTTCTCAGGGGGAATGTTTTATTTCAGATGATGGGAGAGGACAGGCCGGTCGGATTCATTATTGGTTTGGCAGGGTAGATATTTTTGTTGTTTTTTGGGGGTTTTTTTCATAACGTGGCCCATGTCGTGACATTTTATCATACCGTTTTTTTAGGTTGCGGTTGCCTCTGATAACGTGTGACTTTTCAGCTCCATGCCGCTTCATTTCACTTCTGCTGGGATTGGGCGTTTAACTGAAAAGAGCAAAGTAAATAGCCATAAGGGCTCTGGGTCTGAAGGGCTGTGTGACGTCGGACACAACCTTTTTGAGGGAAAAGTGCTCTTTCCAATGAAATTTTCATAGCTATTTTCTTCACGGCCATTTAAAATTGAATGACTGCGGCAAATTTTGCTGTTGGCCCTGTCCAGGCAAAGAAAAGTCTGTATGGCAGTGCATTGGATATTAGCACAAGGACAGAATACTCATTACCAGTGTCCTTCACCGGAGCATCACTTAGCCTGCAGTTATGCGGTTGTAAAAATGTCCTCACCTTTGTAGATGGCCCAAGCCTCAGAGAGCCCAAAATAAACTGGCCTGTGATTTAGGCTGGGCGGCAGATTTCCCATGGATTAGTATGCGGCAGAATATATAACGTGACTTTCTCACTCTCTCTCTCTCTCTCTCTCTCTCTCTCTCTCTCTCTCTCTCTCTCTCTCTCTCTCTCTTCTCTCTCTTCTCTCTCTTCTCTCTCTTCTCTCTCTTCTCTCTCTCTCTCTCTCTCTTCTCTCTCTATCTTCTATCTCTCTCTCTCTCTCTTCTCTCTCTCTTCTCTTCTCTCTCTTCTCTCTCTCTCTCTCTCTCTCTCTCTCTCTCTCTCTCTCTCTTCTCTCTCTCTCTCTCTCTCTCTCTCTCTCTCTCTCTCTCTCTCTCTCTCTCTCTCTCTCTGTGCCTCCCCCTTTCCTGTCTGTGTGGGCACATATAGGTTTCAAGAGGAAAGAGTTTCGAGGAAAACTAGCCATTGCCATCACCGCCAACTTCGTGAACCGGAACACCACGGCGGAGGCCAAAGTGGAGGAGATCAGCGGGGTGGCGTTTATCTTCAATCAGAAGTTCTTCCTGGACCTCAGAGATGAGACAGGTTGGCACAGAGCCACTAGATGTTGCCCTGAAACTGCATTTTCAAAGTCCTGCCAGCACAGCTAGTCGTCAAGCATGATTACTCAAATTGCTTTACAAATAAAGTTGCGGGCATTTTTGAAATCGTGTTTGTACTTGATGAAGTTCTCACAGTTAGGCGCCATGTTCCCTGGTGCACTCCTGTCCTCATTCAGCCTCTCTGTTGCCTTCCCCTCCTCCTTCACCACAGGCATAGATCTGGAGAACATTGTGTATTACAAGGACAATACGCACTACTTTGTCATGACGGCCAAGAAACAGAGTTTACTGGACAAGGGCGTCATTATCAACGTAAGTGGCCACAGACATGGTCAGCAGACGTCTGCGCGTACTACATGTGTTTATATTTGTCTGTGTGTTTGTGTGTGTGTTTGTGTGCATGTGCGTGTGTTTGTGTGTGTGTTTGTGCGAGTGTACTTTCCGCGTGTGCGTGTGTGTGCGTGTGTGCGTGTGTGTGTGTGTGTGTGTGTGTGTGTGTGTGTGTGTGTGTGTGTGTGTGTGTGTGTGTGTGTGTGTGTGTGCGAGTGTGTGTGTGTGTGTGTGCGTGTGTGTGCGTGTGTGTGTGTGTGCGTGTGTGTGCGTGTGTGTGTGTGTGTGTGTGTGTGTGTATGAGTGTGCGTGTGCGTGTGCATGTGTGTCTGTTTGCGTGCGTGTCTGTCTATGCACGCCTGTTTGCAGGCGTGGGTGTATGTGTGTTTGTTTCACGTGAATCCATGTGTGTGTGTGCGGATGTTTTGATGTGGGGAGTTTGGAGAGCGGGCTGCAGGCTGCAGGCATCTGCGGTGGTCTGCCAGCGGAGGAGGTTTTATTAGCAGGGGCACCGTAAACACAGGCATGAGTAGCCGCCATTATCCATAACACATCCCCGAGGAGGGCATATTTCAACGGATTATGAGGTGCCTGGGGCCGCGTGTTCCCACACGCTCCTCCGATCCTGCCCACTCCCTTCACACGCATCCAGCACCCTCTCTCACACACAAACAAAAAATATATAGACGTAGTGTAACACGTATTCCTCTGGGAAAGTAGGCAAACGGACGTGTTGAGCAGAGTCATGTCAACACAAGCACTTGAACGAACAAACTTAACAAACAAAACATGTGCACGCAAACACATGCACCCGCGTAGTTTGTTTAATGCGTACCTCATCAGGGATGCGCTGTGTTTAGACTGGTTCCATTTCGTCTGAGTCATGGCCGCCAGCCCCAAGCCCAGAAGCACATGGAGGGATCAGCAGTTTAGATTGCCGCTGTCACTGAACACATCTCTGGGTGTCCTGGAGGTGTTTGTGTTCTAGAAACTTCCTTCCTCGTTGACCTTAGTAATGTGCCACTGACGTCCGTTACCGGAAACGTCGACTGCCGCAATAGTTGGTTTTTTTTTTCACCACCGCCTGACATCATCGATGACATGACTTTTCAACATGACTAAAGTCCAAAAGAATTTAATAACAAGGTCAGGTTTCATAGCCTACTCATTCGTTTTTTTTGTGTACCTACAGTGTACATTGGCCAACATTTAAGTGGTTTTATCCCTGAGATTTTGGTATCTGCGGTCAAACATATTGATGTCATGACTTCCACAGACGTTTGGAGCTTGAGCATCAAGAGGGATTACTGAGACTAGACGAGTGGGAGCAAGAGAGATTTCTAAAATACAGGGGAGGATGGGGGAGAAATGGAGGATTTAGCAGCTATGGTTTTACATAACTCCCCAAAAATCTGATACATCAGCAGCACAAAAACAGTTGACAAGAAAAACAGAACCTCATTACTTACAAAGTAATACTCTGCTCTCCCCCCCACACAGGACTATATAGACACTGAAATGCTCCTGAGCAGCAGCAATGTGAACCAGGATGCTCTGCTGGGCTATGCCAAGGAGGCGGCCGACTTTGCCACCCACTACCAGATGCCCACGCTGGACTTTGCCATAAACCACCAGGGCCTGCCTGACGTGGCCATGTTTGATTTCACCTGCATGTACGCCGCGGACAACGCTGCTCTGGTCCGTGAGAGGTTCAGCCACCAACTGCTGGTGGCCCTTGTGGGGGACAGTTTACTAGAGGTAAGACTGAGGGTTAAGGATTACTCCCTGTGGCCCAGCCGTGACTCTAATGGCTAACCCGGGTTCGATGCCCGGCCGGGGTCATTTCCCGATCCTTCCCCATTTCTCTCTCCCAGCCATTTACTGCCTGTTCTCCACTGTCCTATCAAATAATAAAGGCATAAAAAATATAAAAAAAAGGATTACACCCTGTGAGGTAGGCGCCACCACACCAACTTATGTGCTATTGTCATTATAAGATGAGTAGCTGAATTAGGTGCGAGTAATTGAGAGTTAGGTACATGCCACCACCTTGTATGCTTCTGTGAGTATCATACAATATAAACCGCTTACTATAGCTTACTTGGGCTGCAGTAGGCTTAATACTGTGGAGGAAACCTGTTGAAATAAATGACCTGTTGTAGTCAAGGAGTCTTGTTTGTTGACGAGTTGTTTTTGTTTGTGTTTGTTTGTGTGTGTGCACGTATCAGCCGTTTTGGCCCATGGGCACAGGGTGCGCTCGTGGCTTTCTGGCAGCGTTTGACACAGCCTGGATGGTGAAGAGCTGGGCACAGGGCCGGCCGCCAATAGAGGTGCTGGCAGAGAGGTGAGTGAGGCTGACACTGGACACCAAAGGACACACACTCGCACGCACCACAGAAGTTCAAGTGGCTTTGTAGAGTTTTGATCATACCAATGGATTAGTCCAGCTGATGTAGAGTAGGAGATGACAGAAGAGATGGATGTTTTTTTTAAGTAGCTGAGTAATTTTCCATTCCTCAGCAAATCAGTAGCTTATAGAAGCTCAAGTCAAGGACTAGATGTTGGAAATGTCTGTCAAATGGGAGGATGCTAGTGGTTTGGGCAACGCGTTAAAGAGCAATTCGGTTTGGATAACTATAGAAAAAGATCAATAAAAAGAAAGCATTTTTATTTCTCTTTTTAGTAGTTACAAAATAGTATCCATGCATACCTTGCTGCACATTCTCCAAAGTCACAGGCTGTATCGGTTCTGATTCCTTTGTGCATTTCAGGGAGAGTTTGTACCGGTTACTACCTCAGACCACGCCTGAGAACATTGCCAAAAACTTTGATCAGTACACCCTCGACCCGGGCACACGATACCCCAATCTCAACTCCAACTGCGTCAGACCTCACATGGTAAGATGAGATATGCAAATGAGACACCGGGATCACACAGTATACTCTGTTACAATGGCATGTGTTTCTATAAATTAAAGTAGAGCTGTCTTTGTAATGTCATTCTATAGTGTAATAGTCTAGGTGTATAAAATAGTAGATCGTCTAATAGCATGTCCATGTAAGAGTAGACCGTTGTAGATCATTGACTGTAATTAAGGCCCAGGGATTTAAAAAAAAAATGCTCAGTACACAAATTGGTACACAAGAAACTAAAACAAGCACAATTTTGTATGTAGTTATGACCTGGTCTGGCATGTGTGTTGTTTGCCTCCACTCATGTGTTTTTTGGGGGTGCTGTTTTGTAGGTGCGTCACCTCTACATCAATGGAGAGCTGAAGGCCTGTTCCTTGGAACGAGCAGCCACAGTGCGCCGTCCTGTCAACCTGTCTAGACGAGGTCAGTGCCATTGTTACTGCTCCGCGGCGCGGGGTTACCCAATTGTGGTTACGCAGTCTGTAAATGCCGGTTTTACTTCAGAATTGCAGGACTGCTGTGCCTGTGCAGTCTTCCAGCAGAAGACACACTCTTATTTATTTAATGTGTGGCTCAGACGCACTGTGTACAAGCTGCAGCCTGTCTGAAGTGGTCTTGTGCGCAAAAACACACCCTCCCTCCAAGATGAGAAAGCAGCACGTCCCAATTAAACCAGTGCTCTGGGCATCGCTTTGGTCCCAGTAGTCGTGAAGTTTTGAGTACTTTGAGGATGCGCCTTAACAGTCGTACACAAATCAAAAGCCTCCTTTCTAGCGCAGTGGAAGTTTTACCCCCGTGGCCTTCTCACAAATGTTGGCTGTTGAGCTGTTCTTAAATCTTTACGTGGGGAGTTGGGACATCTGTCTGGGGTTTGTTTTTACTTAATGTAGACAAGGTCGTCTGAGGAGCTACTGTGTGTTGAGTCGCTCTCTCCTGCCTCTCTGTCTCTTTCTGCAGACGTCTAAATACACAAACTTATTTGGTCCCACATGACTTTTCTGGGCCTAGCTGAAGAATGACCATTGTAAAATTTATGGGCAAAACAAACTTTAAAGCTCAAATAAGGATGGATTTATCGTTACCGTCCTCCCCCCACCTTTACACAAACAACACACATGGCAATGAATAATGTGAAAAATCACAAATATTTGAAGTCGGCGCTACATAACCGTGAGTTGCCCCTAATATGAATCTTCTGGTTACTTCTAAAAAAAATCAACAAACCACAGCTCTTCCCCTGCAGCCTACACATATACCCACCCCCGTTTTTCCGGTAAGGTTGCAGTATACAATGATGGGCAAGTCTTAACAAAGCAGCACATCACATACCTCACCTGTCTGCCCCTTTTATCTGTGCTCACCCCTGACCGACTCTATCACCACAATCAGCTGTGCGGTAACTATGGGCTGGGCCGTTGTAACTAAGGGGTTGGCCGCTGTTTGTCATCACTCCAGTCATTTCCTCTTCGAGTCGTAAGGGCACACTGACGTGGACTACTAGAAATAGGAAGCCATTTATCTTGATGCTTTTTTTTTTTATTTAAAAGTCGCATTATTTTTTTTCCTTTTTGCGGACTGAGCATGTTTTGCTATGGTCTGATGAATGCGCCACCACAATACAAAGTCTTCCAAAAGTTCGGATTTCTGAAGTATTGAAAGTGTTAAATACTGTAGTCATGTATGTATCCTGTAGTAGTATTGACGTATTTGCTTTGTGTACCACAATACATGAATGTTCAGTATTTAATGACAGAATGTGTGCCATAAATGCACTGTGATATTTTTTATAGTATTATATCAGCTGATGGTGGTTGTCTATGTGCTCTTCAGAGTCAGAGGTGCGCCCTGGCCGGCTGCAGACATGGTGCCACAGGCAGACGGACGGCTACCGGGGCGTGACCGTCAGCGACCTCACTTCCTGTTGGGCCAGTGGCATGGCCCTCTGTGCCCTCATCCACCGCTTCAGGCCCCAGCTCATGTAAGCCGCCGGCGTCGCCTACACCTTAACACCTTAGCTCCACACAACCTGGCCACCTTCCTTACCATCTCTCCTTAGAACCCCAGAGCCCTCTCATGCATACTTGGACTTAGACAATGACAAAATTAGGGGTGGGCATAGATTAATTTTTTTAATCTAGATTAATCTCACTGTAATTATGAAATTAATCTAGATTAATCTAGATTAATCTATATCAAAATGGCTTATTCAGAATAGGCACGCTAGCGAAATAATGACGGAAAAAAAACCTAGGGGGTTTCTTAAGATGGCGCATTAGACCAGAGCTCATATCTTTTTTCCAAAATGCATCTCATCAACATTTTTTTTGATATTTGGTGATTGAAAAAAAATCACTGCAATATTTGAAAAGTGTTTCGAATATGTTAGGAAGCATTTACAGTCATAATATACTGACATTTCAAAATGAACAGTGCTATAAATTGTAGAGGCAAATACAGATAAATCTCAAACATTTTAACTATTTAAACAAAATGACCTCAACAACTCAGCATTTCTAATGGGCAGAGAGAGAGAAAGAATGAATCTGCCACTGCCTGTTAAAAAGGGCAGCGGCTCCTTTAGAGAGGGAGGAGCTGCGCAGCAGGTACAGCAAAGTCAGAGCCAGGCTACTAGATTTCTAAAGCTAGTCCTAGACCCTAAAGCACTGGCCCACATCGATTTGGCCTAAACCTGGCAGTTGTTCTCTGTGGTAGAATGCGGAGTTACAACTCCAAATGAATTCAGTTTTCAAAAAAAAAAATAATAATAAGTTAAGCGCGAGACCGCGAGGTTGGCTATATCAAGCGCAACTACGGCGAGGTGTATCCGTCTGACATGAGTCGCAAATGCGCGATCATAACACAAACATTCAGCGAGAGTAGATATTGACAGTTTCAGTTTGACAATCTTCAAAATGTGTATCACACGGAATGTTTTGCAATTATGGCACAGGCAAGATTTCTGGAACAGGACTGTTGTTTGTGTTCCATGCAATGCGTGAGGAAATGTAGGCTATGTCGGGCTGATACACAATAATGTCTGCTTCACCTCAAACGTCTCTCTAGTCTACCACTTGTGAAAAAAACACTAAAACAACACCTATCACGACAGAGAGATTAATGTTTACAGCATGCAAACGCTGTTCATATTTAGTAGGTCTGCTGAGCAACAGGTGGAGAGGCGAAGTGACTGGAGGGCAGTCTGAAAGCCTCTGTCATTCGAACGCTATGGTGACACGCATCCCCAAACCCCAAATCCATATTTTGAGAATAGATTAACGTGCGATATTTTCTTTGTCGCGCGACAAGAGTCTCACATTATCGCAGCACGGTAACGCCGATAACGGCCCACCACTAGACAAAATACAATTGTACTGCCCATACGATTGACGAAACGTCTTGATGGTGAACGAAAACGCCTTCTATCAAACATCCATTGAACGAATCGTTCGTCTCCCGTCCATACACATAGAGTATAATAGATATCATGTATTGTACTTATGTTGAAGACAGCATTGAGTCAGAGGCTCACTTGCTAAATTGATGACTTTGATGACTCGATGGCTACTAGAGGCAAGTGAATACCATGTGTGCAAAGACAAGAAGCTAAGGCATAGACATACACAAGACACAGAAGAATTGTGAGAGTTACGTACATGACCCTGTCAGGGCGGCGTCATAGCCACCAGCATCAGAGAATAGACGCATAAATCACGCTTTAAAGACGTGAGCACGACAAACATCTTGTCTGTCCGCCTGCAACTCCCCCACAGGGCCCTGCTAGGCTTACGTAATGTCTCCTCTTGGTATGGTGCACAAGCTCCTTATCTCATTGTTTGTCTGACGGCGGCTAATCAGATGGAGGCAAAAGTAGATTTCTGTTGGGTCGAGGTGAAGATGTATTGGCCATAAGCCCCCAGGATAAGCAGGAGGGGCAGTGGGTCACCCTAAAGACTTGCTAATAAGTAAACAAAAGGGCCTAACTGGCTTGCAGGCACATAGTAATTATGACACGGCTAATCTCTATGAGCCTGAGTTTACGCTAGTCATTTTACTTGCGTCTCTAGGAAATCTAATTGTGGCCTGTTCTAAAGGTAGGTGTAAACGAATGTTGTGGAATCTGATTGATCGAAGCACTTGTGGGGATATTTAATCCAGTGAGACAAGGCTCCTGTTAAAAATTAGCTGTTACCAGAATGGCAATGACCAAGTCGCATTGTATTACTGAAAGCCCTGTGCACTGTCATAGCAGTGTAGTACTATGGTAGTGACGTTTTTTTTAGTGACTATTACAGCATTCCACTGGTGGTATGGCGTGTGTTAAAGGGGTATGCCACTATTTTGGGGCTTAATACAGTTAAAACCGTTGGCCAGGGTTTATAAAGGTGGTAAAGTGTCTTAATTTTCATGTAAGCCGTTGTCTTGCTTTAAGACAAGTTAAAAGAGGGAGCATGTCGCTAAGCTAGTGAAAGTCAATGGATCCGTGTAGCATGCTACAATGCTACACGGCTCACTAGCTTAGCGACATTCTCCCTCTTTTAATTTGTCTTAAAGCAAGACAACACTTAACATGAAATAAGACACTTTACCACCTTTATAAACCCCAGCCAACAATTTTAACTGCATTAAGCCCCAAAATAGTGGCATACCCCTTTAAGGCGGTACGACTCATGGCAACTTTCATTTCACGTGAATGATCAGTGCGTACTCAAGTATGATGTAACAGACCAGTAGACCATTTGTGAATTCTAAAACTAAGCAAGTGATAAAACCAGACACATATTAAAACACTAATGTGCTAATTACTTGCAATTCAATTTACCCCAAGACACATTTAAATGACTAGTGCAAACAGCAGGCTCTTGAGTTTCTCTCATCTTATCCACCCCTTCATGCCCTAGCTCATGAGAGCCATAAACGCCTCTTGTCACCTACTCCCTCCTTTACGTAATGCCCCTTACCGGTGTTGTGTAAACTCAGGTCCCAATACCTAACCCCTCTGACTAGACCGCATCGTGGCCAGCTGCTCCTCCTGACTCCTGCTCCAGCCACTCCTCCTCCTGACATGTTTGATATACGGCTCTTTCCGGGGTGCTTGTAAAAACTGGAGGCCATGTGTGATGATCGACTGATGAATGGCCCCCGTTATTATCCCCCAAACCCCCCCCACCCCCACCCCCGCCTCCCTACGCGTGGTTTATTGTCTATGACCTCATGGTGACGGGGAAGAATGGCCCGGGGGTGGCAGCCAAGATGAGATCAACCACCAAACGATGGATCAGATGTTTATGTTGCTTTCTTCACAACGACCACAATCGGTCTTATGATTCCCATGTGGGCTCCCTCCGTAGCACCAGTCTGCTTGCCTCCTGGGCTGCTCTGCTTGACTCTGTGGCTGTTCTGTTCTGGAGTGCATTTCTGGAAACCATAGTTGCCAACTACGTTAGCTACTTTGTTAGTTGCAATACAATTTTTCATTGGCAACTACCCAAGTTGCTAACTGCTAATAACTACGCTTTCGAGAAATGCACCTCTGCTCAGCTTCTTGGGCTGGCTTCCTCCTGCTCAGAGGCCCGTTCCTCAAGAGTAAATATGGGCTAGTCGTGTGAAGACTACTTTGACCTGTGTCAAGAGTGTCCACTTCCTTCACACATGTACGCATACACACACACACACACACACACACACACACACACACACACACACACACACACACACACACACACACACACACACACACACACACACACACACACACACACACACACACACACACACACACTCACACACTCTTTTTCAGGCACACCACATACACATATACACAAAGACCAGACACACAATTCTATAGGCTCTCTCTCTCACACACACGCACGCATACATACACACATGCACTCGTGCAAATACAAATAGACATACAGAACGTACACTTTGGTTGTTTCTTCATGTTAGTGTTAGATGTGAAAGAGACATGAATCAGTCAGGCAGGCACTGGCCAAACATGCCTGAGGAGAGGCAGTCTGTGTACCACAGATGGAGCCTGTATGGAGAGCCTGACGTCGACACGTGCTAGGAGTTCTTATGCCTTATCATGCGCCATTCCTCACATAGTTAGTGTATCTGAATACAGCCACTCCAGATAACACTTCAATGTTTCACTATACCCTTAACCTCAGTTGCGTAGCTACCAGCTGTTGTGGAGATCCACAGTACTTTATGTACCATTTCCCACTTGGTGCAATGATGGTGAACCTGGACTCTGAAAATATGATATAGTACTACAAAGTATAGGGCTGGGCGGCATGACGATATCTATCGTTATCGTGATAGAGAAGAGTCTATTGTGGCCTTTCTCCTGTATCATTTCTATTGTGATGAATTGTATATTAGCCGTCATGGATGAAATCAGTTTAATATAATTTAATAACTTCGTGGAGGTGCTGTGGCGCAATGCGTAGAGCACCTGTACCATATGCCTGGGGACTCAGGTTAGAGTCCGGCCTGAGTCATTTCCCAGACCCTTCTCTCTCTACCACCATTTTCTTGTAACATCCTCACTGTCCTATCAGCAATGAAGGCACACAAATGTGTGCTTAGTGATTACTGTATAGTCAGCATTGGAGACATTGGACATAATATACTGTACTATAATATTCCATGTTTCAAATATCCTAGTTGTATCAGTTCAGGTAATACCAGCAAGCCACATTTTCCTCATTGAAGATCCGGCTGATTTAGCCAATGCCTTCTACAAGTACATGGCAGTGGAGTGTAACTTTCGCAAAGTGCCCGTTACTGACACAACTTCCGTTCGTTTCTGTGTCCCTCCAGAGATTACGACTCTCTGAATGAGGAGGACTGCGCTCAAAACCTTCAGCTAGCCTTCGACGTGGCCGAGCGCGAGTTCGGCATCAAGCCCTTCACCACCGGCAAGGAGATGGCCGCCGGTCAGGAGCCGGACAAAGCCACCATGGTCGCCTACCTGTCCAAGTTTTACGAGCTCTTCAGGGGAACGCCTCTCCCACCCTCAGGTAATTTTTCCAACGTCTCTAACGCCGTGGTGTTGTAAATTGGTATGTCTTATGTCACCTGGTGCGCCACCTGTGTAGGCGGGTAGGAGAGAGTGAAGGGGCCTCTACACAACAACACCTGCCCTGCGACAGTCTTCCTTTACAGTATCACTCTCATTCAGTAAAGGTATCCCATTCAGCAAGCAAAGCGGGCTGGCCCCGCTCAGCTCCGCTCAATAGGTCAGGGATTAGTATCCTTCAACAGCCTTGGGCCACACTTCACACAGCAAGAAACTGTGACAAATCTTTTCCCTCCATTGTGCCCTTGACTTAGTCAGGCGTCTAAAACTGGCAAGAAGTGTGGGGTTTCTTTTTCACCCCACCCCCCGTCAGGAGACACTTGAGTTATGGAGGGCGAAGCGTGTGAGATTTCATCCAGGCTCCCTTTTTTCGCTCTAAAAGAGAAAAGAACGGCCTGTTACTCAACTCCCTCTATCCGTCACGTAGCGTGGCATGTGAGGAATGCTACATCTGCCCTGGTACGGGTTACCTCAGTCGGGAGGAGGAGATTGACAGTGAGAGGAGGATACACATGGAGCACTCTCGCTACATATCCCACTTTACAAGTACACGAGTGTGCTTAGCTTTATGACCTTTGACAGGCTAGAGGAGCTTCTTCAGTTACATTACAGGCCCTGTTGGCTTACCCAGCTCCACCAATCAAACTGTTGAAAGTAGAAATTGTGTACGTCTCTCTTTGATCGGGCACCATAAACCGTTTCCAGGAAAAGTTTTGTTTATTGGTGGTGCGGAATTTTTTGTGAGGAAAACAGATGGTTTGGCCTGCTCTGTGCTTTCCACTACTACAGTGTATGATGAGGGGGGGCTCGATCTTCATTTTTATGGGGAAATGTATGTTGGTTCACCCACTTGTGTGTATCACTAATAATGGAGTACAGTGGAAAGTCGTAAAAGCTTTTAATGGATGATCATATTTTTCTTGGACGCAGATTCGAGAAGAGATGGCGACACGAGGGATGATGACTATCCTTCCAAGCCATCCAGGCCTGTTTACAAATCGTTCAGTTTCTCACAACCACGAAAGAGGATACCAAAGGTAAGTCAGCACTTGATACCTTACTATGCTGAACTGTGCTTTGATTTATAGACTAGGGCATGTTTGTGGCGGGATAATATTTCCAGTGACTACAAGAACATTTTGGCCAATATGGGCTTTGTGGTTCAAAGAAAACATTTGACATGGAGTCTCACAGATATTTGATTTTGCAGCTTGGGAGACGTTTCTTCATAACCTTTTACAATAACAGAGATTCCAATGCCTGTTATGTCTTCTATTATGTCAGGATGACAAGAAGTTGGAAGAAAACGACCCGACGTACAAAAGAAGACGAAAGATATGCAGCAACTTAGAAGAGGTTGGTTTCGCTTCACGCTTTGTATCACATTGTTCCATCTGGCACTGATTTTCAGCGCTCTCTTATCTGACGGAAATATAGAACTGCCTGGATCAAAATGAAAAGAAATGGGGGAAAAAATGAAGTGCGTTACTCATACTGATTTGGATGTCGTCCACAGGCAACAAATGTTTCCAGCCAGAGTTTGCTGGCCAGCAGAGATGGGCAGGAGCAGAAGGAGAACAAGGTGAAGTCTATGGCCACGCAGCTGCTGGCCAAGTTTGAGGACCGAGCTCCAAGCTGCTCTCTGCGACGACAGGTGAGAACCACTGCACAGACGCGCATCCTGTCAACCTAGGCAGGCAGCTGCTTGGGGCCCCCAAGCCCCTATATAGCGAATAACAGCTCACGCCTTACTGCGGTAGCGGCAATTTTGTTTCAAATGTTCATTCTTTTGAATTTTCGTTTGGGGCCCCACGATACCCTAAAATCGCCTCTGCCACTGCACACTACATCACTATTGGACTGGACTGGACTGGACATCACTCCTGGACTTGGTCTGTGTCTGGGTCTGGGTCTGGTTTCCATAACAGTGTTTAGTGAAAACAAAACAGCCCAGTATGCCTCTACTGGTGCTGTTTCCTGGGCACACCTGATCTTGAACGGCGTACTGAGTTTAACGGCGAAGCGCATCCTGAAATCGAGAAGTTGGTTCGTCATCATAGTTTTAAGCAAACTATGACAAGAAAAGAGATGTCAGCAGATTCATCCAGGTCATGCGGTAAAATAAACAAATGGTCTGAGCGTTGATGACTCACTCATAAGCGCTTTGGGTTCCCAGTGTAACTGTTGTTGTAACCAGCACGGGTCCCTTCCTGCCTGGCCTGAGTGGCTTGAGAGAGGTTCCTCTTGACCAGTGTTTCTCAAAGTGGGGCGTAAGCCCCCCTGGGGGGGCGCGGAGGTATGTCGGGGGGGGGCGTGTGACATCTGATTTGGGCTTTTTTGCCTCAAGGAAATGATTTCCAATAAGTCAATAATTTTAAATCCCTCACCAACATTATATTACTAATTGTCATGAATTTGAATAGCATAGGAAATGAACACACATCTGCATTCAACTGCAGTCCCTCTTTGTTTAATCTCACCAGTCACCTTTCCTTTGATTCTGCGCAGCGATCGCAAAATCAGTCTGTGCGAGTACTGCTGTGGCTTGGGGGGGCTCGGAAGCATTCAGACCCTCTGAAGGGGGGAATGATGGAAAAAGTTTGAGAACCACTGCTCTTGACAATGTGGTGGTTCTCCTCAGGTCACTCTCATCACATTTTTCTCCCAGCTGTAGGGATTTCATTTTCTGCATGTCAGCGTTTCCTCCCTTTCCTCTGCGCTATCATCTTTAACTTCCTCTCCTGTCCTTCTTTCCCTTTATGTCTCCTCTCCTACTCCTCTCTTCTCCTCCTCCCCCTCTGCCCTCTCTCTCTCTGCGGCACCTCAGTCAGAGCAGGGCGTGACAAGGTCTCCCAGGCCTCTCTCCCTGGACATGACTGAGGGCCCCCTGTTTGCCACACGACCCAAGGAGCCACGCCCTCGCCCTCCTCCTCCACCTCCTCCTCCTCCTCCACGTGCTCCCTCCTCCTCCTCCTCCTCCTCCTCCCTTCTTCCTGCGTCCAGGAGACAGGTACATCTCGGCCGACTGCAGTGGCACGCTCACTCCCTGACTCGCACGCAAAAGCAACAACACATACAGCACAGCAGCCCTCTCTCAGTGTGCTGTATGAGGTGCTGGGTTATATAATGGCTTTGTGGGCCACAGGGTGGATTTTTTTGCCAGTAAGGTAGACTAGACTTGAAAGCCAGTGCTGCCACAGTACCCCACCCTTGCAGCACACGGCTGGGCCTCAAGAGCATAGAAGCAAACAGAATCTCCCTCCCTCCCTCTCTTTTTCCTTTTTCCTTCCCTTCCCTTCTCTCTATTTCTCTCCTTCTTCCTTGTATCCTCTCTCTCTCTCTCTCTCTCTCACTCTCTCTCTCACCCTCTCCTTTCTCTTCCTCTAACTTTCTTTCTCTCCCTCTGTCACTTTCTGTTCTCTCTGTTTCATCTGTTTTCCTCTCTTCTTCCCCTGTCTTTCTTCATCTCCCCCTCTTTCTCTCTCTCTCACTCTCTCCATCCCTTCCTCTGTCGCGTCTGCTGCATGTTTCCAGTTTCCGTCTGCGTCCGCCGTCAGGCACAGAGAGGAGCGCAGGCCCCCTCCCCCCCTCCCCTCTCCCCAGGCCAGCCCCCTCTTCACCCGCAGGCGCCCCAAGCAAGTGGTGCACTCGTACGAGCAGGCGCGCCCCAACTGTGCCGACGCCGACGCTGGCTCGGCTGCAGCCGCAGCAGCAGAGCCCCGGCCTGAGAGCCCCACCGTCCAGCAGCCACTCTCCCCCCACTCGGCAGTAGTGGCCATGAGGGGGATGCTCCAGCGGCTGCAAAGGGTGGAGGATAAGATCACCCAGGTGAACCTGGCACGCTTTACTCTTTCACTTTGACTTGCACTCTGCTTCACTGGCTTTACTTTCTACACTGCGCTATACTGTCTACTACTGCTGCCATACTGTTTTTTTTTTCTTGTCTTTTGAGAGCCAGATGTTGGGGACAGAAATTAACTCCATGTCCTTGTAATTTATGAGGGTAATTTGCCGTGTCAGCAGTTCTACTGAAAAGCTATCCGTTCAGACCTTTCTCCCTCTGCTCTTTCTCTTGTTCCACATGGTTTCTTTCTTGCTCTCTCTCTCTCTCTCTCTCTCTCTCTCTCTCTCTCTCTCTCTCTCTCTCTCTCTCTCTCTCTCTCTCTCTCTCTCTCTCTCTCTCTACCTCTCTGCTCTTCTCCCTCTGTGGCGTCCCACAGAGAAAAGCCCAGACGGAGAAGGCTAGAGAGTTTCAGAAAAAGAGCATAAAGGAGAAAGCCGTCCACTTGACCGCTCTCTTCTCCAGCTCCGGGACCTCGGCAGCTCAGGTGACCCCCACCGTCCCGTGGTGTGAAGGCTGCCTCCCCCCACTGAGCGCACCTGTGTTGTTGCATGCGTGTTGCCTCGCCTCGCCTCGCCTAGTGTACCCCGACCACCGCTGCGTCTCACTTGTTTTTGTTTTCATGTGCATTCCACGCCAGGCAAACGGCCCCTCCCCCCCCCACAATGTTGTGGCAGTGAGTGGTGACTGCTGCATCAAGTTTTATGTGAGATTTGCCTGATTTGAATTACAGTGCTGGGGTGCTGTGCTGTGCTGTGCTGTGCTGTGCTTTGCTATGTATCAAGTTTAGTTCTGTGCAAGTTTGAGGCTCACACAGCAAGTTGTTTCACAAAATACTTGCCCCAGACTTTGCAATGCTACCTTTTAAAGTTCATTATAAAATACATAGGAAGCAAAAGACTATTAATAAAACAACATCTACCAAGGAACTGTGGTAAGTTCTTTGGAATGGCACATACTCAAACATAGAGTTTTAAAAACAGCGATCACGCCATTCACTCACAATTGCCTCTTGGTTTGTTGCACTTGGTGTGTTGTGATTTGGCATGCCAGATTTTGTTATTGTTTTTTTGTCACAACAAGCAGTGAAATTATTTGCATTGGACTGTGTATGCATGCAAATAATTGGTTTTCAGGTTTTGGCATGTCTGTGTTTTTGCATGCACCTGCGTTGAATTATGCGAGTGTTCAGACAAGATTGGAATGCCATGTTGTTGTTTCTGCTGTACATTGATTGTGAATAGCTATTCTATATGTCAAATGAATTAAACTAAGTCTTGATGATTTCACACCTGCAAGATGTGTACCACTCCGGTTGAGATGGATCGTGGGTATTTTAAGGACATGTTGTTTTTCAGTCTCCTCTCATCACCTGTTCTAATTTAACAGCTCGACTCTATAAAACGCTTGTTTACGTCAAGGCGCTGCTACAAAGCCATTTTTTAACCAATATTAGCGCCCAGTAAAAGCCCATTAGAGTAACCGCTTGTTTTTCAGGAGAAACCATTAAAAATAAATGGTCTCTCACTGCTCCATTGCGTAGTTTATAATCCCCACTGCAGGCCCAAACCTGCAGAAGCCATCACACCCAGGGCAGCTCTCCTCTCCCCTGCTGACCCGACCCTCTGCCGTTAAACTGGAGCGGGAGCTTAGATCCTGAGAGGGGGGAAAGTGTGAGAGAAAAAGTGAAGGCAAAGGAGGGAAAGGCAGAGGGTGAAGTGACGAGTGGAGGAGTTCAGATAGAAAGACAGAGAACAAAAGATGAAAAAGAGGGGGAGGATGTGAAAGGTAAGTGAGAAAGGGAGAGCAGAGAAGGGAGGAAAAGAAAGAGAGCGAAGAGGAGTTCACATCCTGAGAGAGAGAAAGAGAGGAGGATGGGTAGAGGTGCTCTCCTGCTGACCCGGTGCTGTTAAGCTGAATGAGATCTCAAACCCTGAGAGAGGGAGAAGTTAGAGAAGGTGAGGACAGAAAAGGAAAAGGGAGGACAAGGGGAAAGTGAAGTAAGTAAGGTAAAGAGAGGAGGGAAGAGTTGAGATCCTGAGAGAGTTTGAGTGAGTAAGAGAAGAGGAGAGATGGAGAAAGCAATGGCAGAGAAGGTGAAAGTAAAGAGAGAGAGAGTTCCCATCCTGAGAGAAAGACAACAAGCAAGAGATGTGGGAGAAGACAGAATGCACAGACGCAGAGAAAGACAGAGGGAGAAAGAGGAGGTTGATGGAAGGAGAGAGGGGGGGGCGAAAGAAAGGGAGAGAGGAGGGGGATCATGGGTAGAATCGTGGAGGGAGAGAGAGCGATGAGGTATAGGGGCCTCAGGGCTATGTTGTGGAAGCCCCTATTGCTTTATTATTGGCTGCAGGGAAAGCCATCAGGAGTCAAGTGTCCACCGCTGCCAAAAAGATGACTCTCACTCCCACTCCCACTCACTCGAAACACACACACACACACACACACACACACACACACACACACACACACACACACACACACACACACACACACACACACACACACACACACACACACACACGCATGGAAACAGTCCCAGGTTTCAGATCA
>NC_085878.1:36486841-36586841 GCF_034702125.1 Engraulis encrasicolus
TCATTTATTCCTTGGAAGAACAACATGTGGCCTCTCTCTCTCTATACCTGTTCTCATCTACATCTACCTTTCTTTCTCTTTCCTTCTATGTCTCCACCTATCCTTCCCTCTTCCTCCCACCAGAAGGTCCACACATTGTTCTACTATGGAATAAATGATGAAAAAAGGATTTATCAAAGTGTCAATCTAAACTTGATTTGGCCTTTGTCCTGCATCTTGGCCAAGGATGTGCACAGTTTTTCATCTCAACTGAGCGTGCTTCTTTATAGTATAAAAAAATCATTGCATGCCAGTGCAGTGCACGTTGTCATTTTTGGCACAGCTCAAAGCCACAGGTTTATATTAGCTTGCACGTCCCAGGACACATCAAAGAGGGGTTAGGCTTATTATGGTGGTGGGGCTGGCCTTACTCTGTCTGTACCGCCACCACCACCCCCATCCTCTACCCCCAACCCTTAACTCCAGAGCACTACCCCCCACACCCCACCACCACCACCTCACCCCAGGGTAGATTCCTGATCAGGATTAGCCACAAAGAAGGGACCCCAAACCGCTCCGAGATTCCCTGTTCTCCACAACAGGAGAGCATTCCAGGCAGTCTTCACATTGCCAGAAACGGGGTTTGAAATTGAAATCTTTTTTGATGGGAAGGTCTCCCACTCTTCTTTTTTGTGGAAGGGTGGATGATGGCGGGGGGAAATGGCTCTGGCTGAAAAGTTAAAAGTGAAATTGCCTGAAAGGAGTAGTAGGCCTAGTGGTTTGGGATCACAGGGTCTGAATCTGAAAGGCATTCCTCAAATGTTGGGTGAAAGGACGAAAAAAAGTACCCACTGTGGCTCCCTTCAAGTGGGAGGAAAACATCTGAGACCTTGGGGATCGTATCTCGGACTGATATGCATGCTAACAGGTGTTGAGGCCAGTTGTGTTTCCAGACTCCGCATTCCTCCTGCTGCCTCACTTCCACCCCGCTCTCAGGCTTATCACTCCCAACCCCTGATGCGCTCTGCTTGAAGAGGTGTGCGTGCGTGTGTGCGTGCGTGCGCGTGCGTGTGTTCCTTTTCCCACATTCATATACCCACTGCAAGTTAAGCTTCCATAGCATTTCTATACAACAAATTAAGTCTTTGTATCGCTGTGTATTCTTCTTTATGGCTGCATGCTTCTGTTTGCCTTTCCTTTTCCCGTATTCAGATTTCATTCAAACCCACTCACATTTCACCGCTAGTTACGCTTTTATAGCTTTTCTGTGCATGTGTCAAAATATAATCCTTGTTATCCTTCCTTCTATGTACGTTTGCATCAGTTTCCTCCTCTTCTTCTCTTACTTCCTCTTTTTCCTCCCTTTTTCCTGCCTCTGTGTGCGTGTGTGTGTGTGTGTGGGTCAGCGCACCGTGGGCAAGGTGTCTCTGGTGGTGGGAGCGAGGGCTGAGACTATCGTGTCTCTCTATGAGAACGATCACAGGCCCAAGCCCCAAAGCACTCCTCCATCCTCCCCGGTAAGCCCCCCTGTCCTGTGTGCAAAATAGTCGCAATGTCTTTTCAAATGTCAAGAGTCCCTTGTCCCTTACATCGCCTCCTCCTTCACCAAGACATGATGTACGGCTGAGCTTTGATTAGTATACTGTGTGTGTGTGTGTGCGTGCGTGCGTGTATGTAATTGCATGTGTGTGTGTGTGTGTGTGTGTGTACTGTTGTATGTCGGTCTACATGGTATTTGCCTGTGCATGTGTGCGTATGTGTGTGTGTGCACACAAGTGTGTCTGTGTGTGTGTGTGTGTGTGTGTGTGTGTGTGTGTGTGTGTGTGTGTGTGTGTGTGTGTGTGTGTGTGTGTGTGTGTGTGTGCACACACAAGTGTGTCTGTGTGTGTGCGTGTGTGTGTGTGCGTACTTGTACATGTGATCTGCCATAATGGTTTGGTGTGTAGACTATATGAATCTTGGGGGTGTTCAGACACAGATGGAGCTGGAAAAAATATATGTGGGATTTTAACTTTGTGAACTTTCCCTCACCTGGCTGCCAGGTTATTGCAGCCGAGGGAGCTCGCGGGTGTCAGAACGCTGAGTGTTACCTTACCGCATATGTGGCTGTGTGTGTAGGCCACAGAGGATGTGTTTTCAGGTTAGTTTTCACGACGCTCGGTGACAGTGTCACGAGAGGGGCAGCGTTTGCATCGTCATTGGAGTGTGGTGGTGGTGCTGGTGGTTGGGAGGGTGGGATGTGGGATGTGGGAGCCATTTGCGTGGGAAATGGGAGGATACCTCATTCACGAAGGAAACATTAAATTGAACTGGTGTGACCCTCTGGAAAAATTGACTCAACCTGGCCTCGTGTGAACACTTCCTCTCAAAAAAAAACTGGTTTCCTGGTCATGGCAGGCGCATTGAGCTTTTCATTTTTTTGATTGCAAAATGGACGCCGTGCACATTAATCTGCCCTGTCTCATTTGTTTAATCATTAGCAGCCAAACACCCTGCTGCACTCTCCCAGGCCAAGGAGAGCCAAATAAAACATCGATAACTTTTTAAGATACTTACTGTGTCGAATAACACTCCATCCATTCCTCTCTCCCTCTCCCTCTCCCTCTCTCCGTCTCCTTTCCTTTCTCTCTCTTTCTTCATCTCTATTCCTTCCTTCTCTCTCTCTCTCTCTCTTTCTCTCTCTCTCTATCCCTTGTTCTCTGACTCAGGGCTCCTTCCGAAGGGAGCTAGGTGGCAGCGAGTTGTGTCACTCCTGTAACAGGCGTGTGTACGTGGTGGAGCGGCTATGCGCCGAGGGCCTGTTCTTCCACCGCGAGTGTTTCCGCTGTGACACGTGCTGCGCCCCGCTACGACAGGGTGGCCACGCATTCGACTCCGAAACAGGTCAGTCAGTCACTCACTCACTCCTTCACACATGCCACAAGCCAAGCCCACACAATAGCTCAATTATGAAGTCATTTACAGTTTGTTTTGCTTTAATGAGAGTGGGGCCTCTTTTAAGGAAGTCTATCTGTTTTTTCAGGCAAGCTGTACTGCAAATTGCACTTTGCACAACGCACGTCCGGTGTGAAGCGAGGGCGGGCTTTTGGACTGCACACGGTAAACAAATTCCTTTTTTTTTATCAAATCAAGAGTCCATCTAATAGACCAACTGAGCTTGTTTATGGAAGGAAATTGGCGGCCAGTTGAAGTTTACACTCTAAACCCAACATACAACATATCAGTGCACGTAGTGTCCCACTCCTCTATGTCTAACCCTCGATCTCCATGTACTTGTGTTACTGTAGGAGAAAGAAATAAGAAGGTCTTTATAATCAGAATAATTATATAATAAGGAATGACTAGGTCTGCTCCCTGATGGGTGCCCCAATGTGAATTTATTAGCACACAATTTCAGACATGTCCTCCATATATGGTACTCTGATGAAGTACATGTCAGAAGCGTTGTGCTAATAAACTGACTTTGGCTGTGGCCACCAGTGTGCGGATCTTTATTATTTCTTTCCCCTACAGCAGGGGTTCCCAAACTTTCCCCCCTGCGCACCCCCTTTTACATTTCAATGTTGTTCACGCACCCCCTAAGCAAATGTTGCACAGCCGCACATTTTGGGCAATCCTCATTTCCAATAGACCTGACGTTTTTTTTGCCATCATTAATGGAACTTGTTGCATAACAAGTCTAGGAGTTATAAATGACACTTCAGCTGGATCCCTCCAGCATACAATTCACCAAGAAACAATTACAAACTACGTAATGTTCCTTAATTTTTGTATAAAAACCCACATCCCAGCCATTGCTCTATTCAACTCGCGCACCCCCTTGTCGCAGGTTGCGCACCCCCAGGGGTGCACGCACCCCTGTTTGGGAAACCCTGCCCTACAGTAACACAAATGCATGGAGCTCAGGAGTTAGACATTGAAGATTTTGGTCCAGCACCTGCACTTTTGTTATTGTTTAATTGGCCAACTGCTATTGTTTACGCAAGGAAATTGATGCCTGTACAAAAAGATTTTCCCTTCTGTGCACTCAATATACAATACATATGTTGTACATGTGTGTCCCTGCTCCTCCGTGTTTAACCACTGACCTGTGTGTGTCTGTGTTATTGTAGGGGAACCACAGAGCGGGGCTGCCCAACGGCTCCGAGGAGGTGGACTCCGGCGACGAGGTCTCCCGGCAGTCTCCAGGTACCCTGGCCTCCCTGCTCAGGAAGAGCCTGAGCTGGCCCGTGCGGGCTACGCGTGCCGTGTGTGCCGTGCCCCGCCGCCTCTCGTGCTGGGTGCGCCACACCGCCCAGGCCACGCGCCTCCACCTCAGGGCCCATGCTGAGGACTATGCCTTCCTGTACGAGCTGCTCAGCCTGGGGGTGCCTCTGCTGGGCATGCAGCTGGAGGTGCTGCTCCAGATGTACACGGAGATGGGGCCGCTGTCCCTACAGCCCCTCATGCAGTATTGGACCGAGCAGTAGCTTGGCTCTCGGGCTCGGGATAGGGAGGGCGGAAATTGAAAGGATGGGAAATCCCATGATCCTTTTGGGTCATCTTTGCCATTGTAAAGATTTCTCACTCGTCTTCCATTGGCGTGTCTCAAATGCATGCTGTCATAATGGCTGGCCTCTGAGTAACACTTTTTTTAACACATTGTTGTGTATTTCCTAATTGTCTGTTTAAAGCAGGCAATCATTTTTAAAAGAAATGATTTCACGGAAAAATATACAAGACAATCAGCAAGTGCCTGATATAAAACATCTTTTCACATCACGGGACTGATGTACGTGTACACGTGTAGCAATGTTTGAAAACTATAGAAATGTACTCATCGGTGCATGTCTACATCCAAATCGTCTTCCTCAAACCTATTTGGAGAGTTGCTTGGGAGGAGGACGACTCCTCGACAGATGTATGTTTTCGTTGCTTCTCAGGTTACTGTAGCCCCAGAGTCTTTCTCAACGTTGTGATTAATGCGCAATGTCTTGAAGCACTTTAAAATGGCAGTCTGTCCTCCTGGACTGTCAGGCATGTGCCTGTATCTGAGAGATGTTTGTTGATGAGCTGTGTGCTGATGAGAATTAACCGATTAATGCAGATGCTGCAATTGTATAGCCTGGAAAGCCAGACGATAACATGAAATGTGTAGTCTGGGGACGCACCATAGGCAAAAGCTGAAGCGTGTGGTTGGAATCAACACTTCCCGTTCAAACTGCTTAACTTCACGTGCTGTAAATGAATGGTCAATGCAGCCATGTTGTCATCATGCTGCAGGGATTCAAAAGGTAAAAAAAAGTAAAACCGATACATCATCGTGATTGGACGACAGACCAATGGCCCAGCCATTATTATCCCCCATGCTGCAACCCCAGACTATACATTCCATATTCCAGTCTGAATTGTCAGGCTAGCAAGTTTACTAAACCTGTAATAAAATCATCAGACAGACAAATGTGCGCCTTCAAGGTCCTGTGCAATGACAGGAATGCCAAACAGGGTTTCCTACTTCAAGCCATTCGCAGCCATTTTTACCCAAACAGGTTTACATGTGTGTGCATGTGTGTATTTGTGTGTGTGTGTGTGTGTGTGTGTGTGTGTGTGTGTGTGTGTGTGTGTGTGTGTGTGTGTGTGTGTGTGTGTGTGTGTGTGTGTGTGTGTGTGTGTGTGTGTGTGCGCGCGCGTGTGTGTTACATTCTTCCGTTAAAACATTCTGTTGATTTATTTTCCATCTCAAACATGCTGTAACATTGCGGTGTAACAAGCCTTATTATTTAACTTTTTTTTCCAACTATTATTTTGTGAATTTGTACATCCGAGTGTGTGCCTGTGTGCATTTTATTTCCTGAAATGCAGCTGGATGAAAGTAGAATTTTAGAGTTTGTGATCTTTGTGACTGGCATGCGTTTGGGCATCGTCTGTCTTCCATTTCATGTAAAGATGCTCTGGGATCAGCCAAGGTGAACGAGGTGTGTTTTTGTCCTTGAATTGGATGGAACAAAACATATGCACAGAACACCTGCCTAGCCCGCCAGACAGGAGAAACGCAGACCACAGAGATCTGAGACATTCAACACCTCTCACTATAAGTAATCCTCCGAATCTGAATGTCTCTGCAATTGCGGGTCCATTGCTGGCCCTATTGCAGGTCCATTCTGGTGCAGTAACTTGGCAAGCCCACGAGTTACCTGTGTGTGCATGAGAGACTGAATTGCATGTGTGGACGAGCACCTTATACTGTAACAATGTACCCCAAAGTGATAAGGGAGATGCTGTATAGAAACAAACTGTTCTTCACCAAAGATCTTTTGAGATTGCTGGTAATCTCCACTTTAATACACTGAACACTCAACTGGTGTACTGTGTCCAATGCCCATGATGTCAATGGGGATTACACAGTAAATGTTTTACCACATGTTTTAAATGGCAATTATGCAACATTATGCATTTTAAGGGAGCATTTTCACTGACACTTTTTTTCCAGATGTAACCAAAGTGTATGTATCTTGTGCTTTACCGATGCTCTTTGATTTCTCTCTCTTCTCTCTTTCTCTTTCTGCTGTATAATGCCTTATTTTTCTCTTCTTTGATTCACTTGTAGTCTTTTTCCAAGTCCCCCCACGTTGACACCTCTTGAGTTGCTCTGAGTCATGTCATGACGTCATGAAGGTGATCAACTCTGTCTGCATGGTCACCCGGCTTGCTGTGGCCACATTGTCACTCGTAGTGAAGCATGGCCATCTCATTGTACTGTTGGACTTGCATACGACCTCCCACCTCACTGTCTCTAATGTCAGTGGAGGGTTTTTTTTGTTTCCATTCCTCATGGCCTCACATTTCAACTTCCCAATATTAACATGCTGCATGCCTAAACTTCTTGCTGTTTTAGTGTCCTTTGTTTTGATTTGCATGTTCATTTCTGAATTTCTAAAAGAAAAAAAAATATAAAGATGCAGGCCTTTTTTAACTGTCTCTTTTCCCCTTTTATTTCTCTTGTCTTTTATGTCTGTTGTCTCTTCTGTTTCAGAATCCGTTACCTTTTCTGATACCCATTCAAGAGCACCTTTCTCTCTTGGCAAATGGGGGTTCTTAGAGCTGAGTGGACTGTTAGTCTCAGTGGCACCTTCTGTTCGACATGTTGTAAAACTGTATAAAACTATTTCAAGTCAGACTTGTTATTTTCCACAAGGAAATGTGCATATTGCATTATTTATGACACTACAAGCAGTGCACACATAAAATAAATGACATTTGTTTAAATTGACCATGTTTGGTGGGTACTTTTTTATTGCGTTGCGCAACGCATTCAGATTTATGAGAAAACGCACATTACTGTAATATTAACCTGTGTACAGTCACTGAGTAAACCAAGGGATTCTTTTGTAAGACAACACTATACTGGATGTGAATGCTATATACAGATTTTAATATTTTGACCCTGAAGGTTCACTTTGTTGGAGCCCATTTTAGTAGAATCTTCAAGTTCATGCAAAGGATGCTTCTTGGAGGAGCTCCAGTGTTCACTGTAACTCCAAGTGCTGTTGGATTGAAGTCATGAAATATTTCACAATTACATCAGTTTACGACCTAATTTGCCTGTATTCTTGCCAGCTTTTAGTGATGTGGCAAGTCCAGGTGGTTGGCTTGCTAGATGTAGTGTGTGTATGTAAATCCAATTACTTTCCCCATGACATCAGCGTATATTTTTATTTTCTTAATTTAATTCCAAATTTTGATGTGGTGTAGTGTTGCAATGCCATATATGGAATAGACAAAGTAACAAGTGAATGTTCTTCCCTCATCTCTGGTTCCAGGCCAGGCAGCACCAGCACAAGAGCATGTGAACACATTGAACTCGATGAGCTCAGTCATAGAACTGTTAATGCCTTGGCTACTCCGTCAATGCCGAGTCTAAAACAACCATTGAAAAATTAGGGGAGGATTTTTGGGCGATTAAGTCACTGTTTTTCATATCACGGTCACACACTGGCTTTCTTTGGGATATACAGTACAGCATAATGTAATATAGGAAACAGATAAGGGTTTCCCGAGGGGACAGGCCAAGAACCATGCATGTAGTATGCACCATCACTTGACTGGATCTTGTTTCAGTATTCATGCTGAAAGCATCCCAGATCTGGATGTCATTACTCCAGTGGATAGTGTATCCCTGAACCCTGTTAAGCTTTGCTGTAGCCTTCCTTTGATCACTTTTAAGCAACTGGCCAAGCAAGATCAGACTGCTGAACCCCCTTAGCTGTAAATTCATCATCAGTCACTCTTGAAAAATACTTTTTATTGATGTGGTGGATATCTATACCTGCACACTAGTATTCTCCAATAAGTGGAATGGTTTTGACTTATTTTGGGAGTTTTTTAGGACTTTTTTAGTTCAGCGTACATTTCTTCTCCAGGGATAAGACCTGAGAGAGAGAGAGAGAGAGAGAGACACATTCTTGTGTGATGAAGTGACGTGTGCAGTGCATGCTATGTCAGGCCACTTTGCTATAAAAGACAAGCACTCTTTTGTAATTTATTGGAGGTGATTACCTCCGGGGCATATCAGACTATGTAACTTCAGTGCTGTGCGGGCCCAGTCATGATTGCTCACTGGTGGAAACAGCAGGGCCCTGCAATGAGTAATAACTGCTGTATGTTACAAGTCTCGAGCATTGTACCATTTGGTTAGAGACCATGTTAATGTGACCATGCAATGAAGACAAGACCATGCATCAATACAAGTAATACTTAAACAGGTAACAGAAGGACACATATAAAATCAGAACAAGACAGGCCAACTGTGGCGTTCTCGCAGGTTAAAGACAGCAGGCAAAGGCAAAGAAAGACAGACAGATATACACACAGAGATCTAAGAAACCCTGCATTACCCCCGGATGACTTTTAAAAGGAAAAATCTGGCAAATAAATGCAATAAACGTGAGCACAATAAACACGCACAGCAGATAAAACAAGCAGAGGGCTCATGTCATCACACACAAAGAACAAAACCTTTTTTTTAATGCACCACAGAGGTCTCATACTAAACACTGCATGATGTTGTGTCCTCACCATAGCTACCATCATAACACTCAATAGACAAAATAGGCCTACCGCGGACCCTCCGAGAGCACAGTACTCCTGGGAGTGTGAGACTTCTGTTGCCCCTGGATATGGTGTTTATCTGGGCTTAGGGCTCCAACCCTTGTCTGCCTTCACTCTCCCCACAGGACCCTCCTGGCTGCTTGGAGATAACAGGCGATATCTCCCTTCCCTGGATGTAGCTTTTGAGTCATGCCGGGACACAGCAACCCAGTTATAACTTCTAAACCACAAAGTCCTTGCTCTCTCCATACTGGACTTAAATGGAGGATTCCTCAACTATTGTATCATTCATCGGACAAAAAGTTGGGGAGACAACTTAAGTCGGCTGTCCAAGCGTAACATTACGCATGGACGTTTGTTTTGGCAAATATTACAGAACTGATTATACACTGACGTCTACAAGACGGTCTGTAACCGTTTAAATGTCCTAAGTGATACTGGGCCTTCTGTAGTGGAGACTGTAAGCATGAAAATGCCCATCAATTGGCCTAGGCAGGGCCGTATTAATGCACAGGCTAGATATGGCTGCAGCCTATAGGGGCCCCCCATCTGCCAGGGGGGTCCCTGATTGGCCAAAAGTGAAAAATGGCAGAACTGTGACAAGATGCAATGCTGGAAACCGAATTTGAAGTATCGAGTACAGTTAGTAGAAATATTATCGTAATCATTTCTACCTCATAATTATGGCACTATATATGTAAATTTGTCTTGAAATTTGCCATCCGGGGGCCCCACAGCAGCTTGTAGCCTAGGGGCCCCAGGCCATCTTAATCCGTCCCTGCGCCTAGGCTTCCCCCATACACTCTTATACTCGTTGGAAATTGTTTCATACTTGCTGGAGTATTTATCTTCCTCAGTGCATTATTGCATTATGATTTAGTTTACGCATGTTGACAGCTCCAATAGTGCATCTTATAGGAGACTATCAATCATCAATATAGGCCTATCCCTATTTTTTACGCATCAAAGATTTCAAAGATTTTCAAACTTTAAACACAACAGACAGAAAAGACAACACTAACACACATACACACACAAAAAAATCAAACAAACAAACAAAAACAAAACTGCCAGTCCATAGAAGATAAAATAAACACTGATATGCCAGTCCGATGAGTGAAGTCAGAGGTCCCAGTTTAAATGTCCCAGGGTTTTGTCCAGCATCAGAAAAAAGTAAGTAAATAAATAAAATAAAATAAAACAAAGCGTACACATAGGAATGTAAATCATCAAGTATCCAGGTATGACTAGTTGTTCACTGTATCTTTGTCCCTCAATAAAGGGGCCCCAAATCTCACAAAATACTGTGTATATTGCAATTCTTCAAGATATAAACAAGACACCATATCATTCAGCCATTGTTTAAAACATGGTGGAGAGATAGATTTCGATAAGGATCACTCTCTTTGCTATAACCATACCAAACATGAGAGCCTTTAGTAGTGCCCTTGGGAGACTTATGAAATAGGTGGAGCAGTGTAATATTGCAAATATACCATCTGGTTGAAGTGGTGTATTATAGATGTCACCATACAAATGAAAGATGTCACCCCAGAAGGAGATAAGCTTGGGACAGTCCCAAAAGAGATGCACCAATGTCCCATCACTTGATTCGCATTTATCACATAAAACTGATACAAAGGGAAATATCTTATTGAGCTGAGTTTTTAGAAATGTAAGCGGTGAATGAGGGCCTATCCCTAATTAGATAGTCATATGAAAAAAAAAACGTTTTTGGTGGACACACCACAGCAATGTGGTGGCAGGTGATCCTTTTAACTTTTCCTTGCAATATCCGCGTGAAGCGCAGGGCGCAATTAGGTAGGCCTAGTCTATATTTTACCCGACACTGGCATCTGCTGGCCATTTGGGATAGTTCTAGTCTGCTCACAAAAGGATAAGGATGAGCAAGCTACCAGTGAAAACTATATTAACCACAATGCGCTTCGTCTGCATTCAAACGCTGCTTTGATTATGAAAGAAAGCGTGAAAGCCCATTGGGAAACCCCAACTCCCATTGCCATTGTGACACAGCACACAAGTGAATACTGCACACAACACAACGAAATTGCATTTATGCCTCACCCGTGCAAGGGGGCAGCCCTCAGTGGCGCCCCATGGGGAGCAGTGCGGTGGGACGGTACCATGCTCAGGGTACCTCAGTCATGGAGGAGGATGGGGGAGAGCACTGGTTGATTACTCCCCCCACCAACCTGGCGGGTCGGGAGTCGAACCGGCAACCTCTGGGATGCAAGTCTGACGCCCTAACCGCTCACCCATGACTGCCCATGATATATTATTCACCAACCAGTACGCGCGAAAGACTCCAAGGACCGGGGCTTAATTTTAAGATGTATTAGATTTTTCAATATTGTAGTTAAAGTCTGCTGTTAAAAGTGCTGGTCCTCTTGTCAACTGTCCTTATCCACCTATATGGCAAGCCCTTTCAAACCATATAAGTCTGAGTGATGCTGCAGTTGCGCCTGTAGAAACCCATGAAAAGGCGCAGTGACATCGCTGCAGCCAATCCAAAGACTCCTGATGAAAGTAGGTGGGCCAAGTCGCTTGTCTGCTTATGTGAGAGCGCACCGCTTCAGACCATCACGAATTATACTAAGGAGTGAAATAACAACAATATCAAACATCCAAAATGGTTTATCACTCGCTCGCCTTACCGATGATTTGTTTCACGACGCTATGGGGCCTGGTTGGTGTGGTGGCCCCTTTCTTTGTGCCTAAAGGTCCTAATAGAGGGTAAGGAGCGTCTTGCCGTTATAACGTTATTTACGTAATGCAAAACAGCATTCGATGGAAATTAGAAGGTTGTGGGGCTTGTAATTAATTGCTTTGTCGAATAGCTTGTAGAATAAATGTTTCGAGCAATTATGATGCGTTTGAGACCAAATAGCATCCTTAGCAGGCCTCCATCGCTTGAAGACAGCATCCTTAGAGCATGGTGCATCTCTTTGGTTAGGCTACCCGTATCCCTACCACAGCCTTGGATTGTTGCTATCTGATTCATGCTAACCACTTTACAGGTGACCTTTCATCTACCAGCTTTTGCTCATTCTTTTATTCATTTGTGTTTATTACAGTATTATCATCACGTGTTTGATCTTGACAGCCGTCTGCTGTTATTTATTGTAAGTATAATGTGTAACATTTATAGGCCTATGCTATGCTCATTACTAGCACGTTTGTGTATGTGGATTACAATTGAGTTCATTATCTGCTTTCCCCTCAGTTGGTTAATAGCCATCCTGGCCCAGACAAACCCCCTGTTTGGACCACAACTGAAGAATGAAACCATCTGGTACCTCAGATACTTCTGGGAATAGATGTAGGTGTCAACATTTACTAATATTACTCTGTTATTTAGAAGAGTCATATAGGTCTTGTGGACATTACTTAATATTGATATGCACCTGTAATGACCAGCTAAAAGCTTTTCAGTAACATTTATTCAAGGTTTCCCTGTTAACATGCATTGTCTATTAACGGCACACAGTATAGGCTTTAGGCCGCCCTACAGTGTTTCACTATCACCATCAATTCCAAGTGCTCTGATTGACTACATTTGTAAGCACATAAGGGAAAGTCATATTAACAATGTAAATGTCCTGTAAAATGTGCATTGATGGTAGGCCTATGGTCCTTGCCCAGATCAATTTATAATTCATTCTTGCTGGATTATTGCATAGCTCCCTATAATTTCAGCACAGTTCCAGCATTACACTTGATGCATCACATGGCAGGAGTATTTCCTATTCAAATAAAACCTTAGAAACAATAACCGCATTGGAGTAGAGATTCACCTTGTTTCATCCAGAAGGGAATGGAGCTGTCCAGTAGCATATCTCCATGTGGCATGTGTATACAGAGACCATGCACACACAGACACATGGCAGACGCACAGATATCGAGTAATTCAAAGTTAGGTTTAGATCAGGGGCGGAGCACTGGTATTGGGACAGGGGGGGCGGGAGATGTGTCAGAGGCGTTGGGCCCATGAAATATGGTAGAATGGGGCCCCTACAAGATGTTTGGCAATCGAAAGCCACTGGCAGGAATGGAAGAATTTGAATTGCTACTCTGAATATTTTGCTGATCTTCATGAGTTTCCTTCTCTATTGTCACTTCTGAATTGTTTTGCAGATCTGTGTCAAGATTCGTTGGAGGGACAATGCCAATTCATCATCAATAAATATCAAAAAGTTATGTTGTTTAATTTGACAATGCATATCAATGTTATTTATGTATAATTTATACAATATTATTTTGTCCAGCCCAGATTTTCTGATTGTCTTGTATTATATGTAATTAACTCAGAGCTACCAGGTGTTTTGATGCAAAGCAGCTTGATCTGTACATTGCTGTCACAAATGTGAAAAAAAACTGAAACGTTTCCCTATATATTGTAAATTGGAGCCATTTGTAAATCTTATTTATAATTGCTCAAATAGTCTTATTTTTCAGTCTGAAATAATATTCCTCTCCAAAGCCATTTGGATTGTATATTGTCTACATGTTTATTTTATGTGTGTGATACGAATATTGTGTTGATGTCAGTGTCAACCTATATCAATATTCCAAAATGCAATTCCTTACAGGGGCCAAATCAGAAGGGGCCAAATCTGATAACAAGGAAAGATATATCTGTGGGCAGTGTAATAACAACATTACATGTGCTGATCATCTATTCCGACTATTCCGGCATTCAAACTGGGCCGCCTGTGTTCCGTCTCCTACTCCTAAAGCATGTTCAGCCACTCCCAAATGTGTGGACTGCAGTGTTGTGTGTTGATAGTGTTTAACTATTTGTTTTGTAATGTAGTGTTGGTACGGTTATTTGACTGTGATTGATGGATCATGTGATAGGGATAAATGTTGTTTAATGCTGTCAGTCTTCACATGCTACAACACAACACGATTGATGAATTTTATTGCCAACTGTATACATAAATTAAAAATCCCTGTTACTGGCTGAAAAGCTGTCCCATTCCAATGGTCTTTTTTTGGAAGCCTCTGTTATTCCACAAATGTTTGGAAGTACCAAGTTGATCAAATGTAAATGTAATGCTCAAGGTGCATCTTTTAGTGTAGCGGCTAATCTCCTACTTTCTCTTAATCGTTTCAACCTTTTGTTGTTGCTCTTTTTGTACACCAACTTTGAACTGTAAAGTGAAAATTAAAAGGTAAAACAACCCCCCACCTCCCCCCAATATTGAAACAGTAATATGTGGTTCACATAATGTATGTGCAGGGGTGTATTATGACTCCATGGGCCCCTGGGTCAGACAACAAGTGAGGTCCCCTCCATGGATGTTCATAGTTTACAAAAACATTAAAGGTGCACTGTGTAAGGTGGTGGCACAGGGTGGCCAGAGTAGGTATTGCAACTATGCAGCTCATTGAAAATGTGCTGCATATTGCCAAATTTTCATGAATATTTTTAATATTTACCAGTACAATTATATATATATATATTTTTTAATATATTTTTAAAATGTTTTAAAAGTTTCAGGCAAGATGTAAACTCTATGCTGTTGGGGGTCAGGGGCATGTACCCCCAGGAAAACAATGAAAATACAGTCATTAAAAGTGAAATATAGGGGCTTGGGCTAAAAGGCCCCCATTGCCTCTTGGGCCCCTGCGCCTGGTAGCCTGGTGACGCCATCCTATGTACTCCACCCAAAGATTTTGGCTAGTCGCTTTCGCCCAGGCTATGGGCCTGGTAGGCCTGTGCAGAAATCCATCCTTGTGTATGTGTACATGGAGGCCTACTTCTTGGTGAGTAAGGGGAAAGATTTAATGGAACCAGTGTGGGTAGTGGTCAGGGGCGGACTTAGTCATTTTGGGGCCCTAGGCGAAACATAAACATGGGGCCCTCAAAAGCCATCATATAGGCTAGACATACAATTCTGTATTTTGGTGCTATTTTCATGTTTTGTGTATATCTTCGATTTTAGATGAGTGGCAAATTAAGATCAAGCCTACTTTTTTGTGTGTTTACCGCGACTGGTGTGACAGCTTGGGCCCCTATGGAAGACAAATTTGGTCGGGCCCTAGGCACTAGCCTAGGTTTGCCTTATGGAAAGTCTGCCTCTGGTAGTGGTACAGGTAGAGTAGAGTAGAGTAGACTTTATTGTCACTATATAAATATAGCGAGATTATGTTTAGTAGCAACCCACAAATGCCCACAAAATAAAAGATATATTAACAATAAATAAATAAAATCCATAAAAATCCATGTGCATCTCACAGTATCGATAGTCCTGAAGTATTGAGGGGGGGCAGGTGACGAATTGAGTTCAAGAGTCTAATGGCAGTAGGGTAAAAGCTGTCCTTCATTCTTGTAGTGCGGGCACGCAGAGTCCTAAAGCGCCTGCCAGATGGTAGCATGGTGAAGAGCCTGTGACCAGGGTGTGTGTGATCTTTAAGGATGTTTAATGCTCTGTTTGTGCAGCGTGTATGGTGGATCTCCTCAAGTGTGGGTAGTTGGCATCCAATGATTCTCTCTGCTGTTTTAATGATGCGCTGTAACATCTTCTTGTTGTCGTGTGTGCAGCTGGTGTACCAGGATGTAATGCTGTATGTAATTACTGATTCAATTGTACACCTGTAGAAGTTAGTGAGCAGATCTCGTGGTAGCTGGGCCTTGCGAAGGAAATATAGCCTTTGGGATCGCTTTTTAGCCATTGCAGAGGTGTTGGCGCTCCATGACAAGTCCTCGCTGATGTGCACACCCAGGAATCTGAAGCTCTGTACGACCTCCACTGGCTCCCCTCCGATGTTGATGGGTTGGTGGTAGTGGTTGCCCTGGCCACACCGCCTGAAGTCCAGGATCACCTCCTTCGTTTTCTTGGAGTTCAGGGCCAGGTTGTTGTCTTGGCTCCAGCGTGCTACATGACACTTGAAAAGACAACTGAATATTTGCCACTTGGAGAGAAGTACGCCATAAATGAGCACACCAGACTACCCATTTAAGGAATTACACGACATGCTGTGTGTGTGTGTGTGTGTGTGTGTGTGTGTGTGTGTGTGTGTGTGTGTGTGTGTGTGTGTGTGTGTGTTTGCGCGTGTTGTTGAGGTTTTAGGTGAAGTGAAACAATGTTTCTATTTCAACTATATAATATAAACAAAGTATCACTTCGTATCAAACATTGTATGTCTCAACCAGGCTAGATTAACATATAGTAGAGTCATAATTGGAGGTTCCGTGACCAACCTCTGGCAACAATGTTTTGATGATTGATTTGACCTCTATGGACCCTTTAGAAAAGATTTAGCCCCCATGTCCATCGCAAAAATCCCGGGCTTTTTTGCTAGAGAGCCAAATTCAAAATGGCATCCGGCGCCATCACTAAAATATAACTTTTGATCTGAATGACCTAGAATCATGTATGAAGGCACTTTTTCATATAAGTCAACCATGAGGATTCCAAATCTGACATCATTTTGGTTATAAAACTTCGTTTTGACGGCGAAATTCAAGATGGCCGCCATCTAGAACCGCTATTTTCGACCTTTTTAGGCCGTCGCCGCCCAAAATTATCATATTTGGACTGGGAACCTCCCAATTTGTGTGACTGTATTTCTCATGTAAAGATATTGAGAGAATAGCTGATCTACAAGGCCAGAATTCCTCACATTGGGAGGCGTAGTGGACTTGTAGATGGGCTATTTTAATAATGTGTCTTTTTTTAGTTGGCTATTATTTGACAATTTGGCCGATATTTTAGCATTGTTTGATGATTACTTTGGATGCAGTGATGGTCTTTTACTTTGAGTCCTTACATCATGACCCCACCCCCCAAAACAGGGGGTCTTGACCCACAGGTTGAGAACATATTATCTAGTAGAAAAACCCTTCACGTTTCATATTTTCCGAGCATTCTTGCACAGAGAAGCCCGTTGAGGAACTCGAGGCAAGAGCTGCCGAAATGGAAGAAGTGCGCTCACAGCAGTGATCAACTTGGTTGAAGACAGTCAGATTGTGAAGCTCCCCGAGCTGCAAGAACACTGTGTTGTTGAGGAATGTGTGGTCTTATTCAACCCCAATGGCACATACAGGAAGACGCAGAAGAGCAAGCTCATCTCGAAGATCTCCCTCCACCCTGTTTTGATTAAGAATCCTATCTTGCTCTAATTGACATAGGCATGATCTGGAGGATGGGAACTCCATCAGCAGAAGATTGGCAGACACAGGACGGCACCCTATACAAGTAGGTTGGGCTATGCCCAAAAACTGTCATCCATCATCCTTGCCTTCTCATGCTCCCAGTATCATCGGTGCCAATGATCCCTATGATACACCATACTTAACAAAAGAAGACGAACGAGACCTGCGCATACATGGTGCACATACATACACATGAAATTGACAAGTTTCCATCTGCCAAGTCTTTCAAAATGTTATTGTGTAGTGTCAAAAACAAGAAAAAGACTATACCATTGAGCAGTCTGAAGCTCTTCACTGTTTATGATGGTCAGTGACAGTCAGGTTGTAGTGGCCCAGTTGTTATTGATGCAGCTGATACTGATGTCTACGGCAGCTTCCTGGCATGCTAAGCATTAAGAGAAACGAAGAGACTGTCCTCTTCCATGACCTGCTGACAAGAGATGGCAGACTGCATTGTGCAGCTACACTATTTTACAGGCTGTGATGCCAAGTTATGGTTCTATGAACAAGGAAAATCATCATGAAAAGGTGATAAAGAGCTCTGTGGCAAGGCAACAACTCTCGGTTGCTCTCTGTTCACCTTGAAGAGGTAGTATAACAGCTGTTTGCGTTCACGAGACAGATGATCTATGCAGACAAGAAAAGTAGCACCATGGCTGAAGCCTGTGCTTCCAAGTCGAAGACCATGAAGAGAAAGTCTTTTACCTGTCTCCCTCCATATGCAGACAGCTTTATGCCAACACTGCCTCTGTCCCAACTACTTGCCGTATGTAGTGCGCCACCCCACACTAAAGAATCACCCATCGCCACTCAGACATGGTTGGAGTATAGAGTATAGTAGTGGTGTCAACAATGATCGATTCGGCGATCCAGAATCGGTCCGGCAAGTTCCAGAATCGATCCGGCATTTTTTTTAAGTTTCAAATACTTCCATGGATATTTCGGGAGCAAGTGAATGTTGAATTTGGAGTCAGCCAAGCAGGCATGATCCACCTTTACAGTGCCACCATCGAAAGCGTGCTCACCTTCTCCATCTTGGTCTGGTATGGTAGCTCCACCAGCCAAGAAAAGCAACATCTGGAGAGGGTGGTACGCAGGGCCTCCAAAATCATTGGCCGCAGTCTTCCCACTTTAGCCTCACTCTACAACACCAGACTTGCTAGGAAAGCCAAAAACATCACCTCTGACCCTACACACCCAGCACACCACCTATTCACACTATTGCCTTCAGGGAAAAAAGGTACCGTGGTATCCCAAGCAAAACCACACGCTCTAGGGACAGTACCTACCCACAAGCCATTCGTCACTTAAATACGCACTAGCGCTTTACAGCTACTCCACTACCTGGCCTTCCTACCTCCTTTGTTACTTTGCACAATGCTACCACTGTTCTGTACATACCATACACTTTTCTATGTCTCCAATGTTTTGTATGCCATTCCCTGTTTATTTATTTGTGTACCCCCTGTTTTTCTTTCATACCCCCCCCCCTCCAGTTTTGTGTCTTTGTTGTTGTGTGAGCACACCAAGTAACATTCCTAACAACTGTAATTTTATACTGTTGATATGGCTAAATAAACTTGAAACTTGAACTTGAAACTTGAATTAAATAAAAACACTTCAAAACATTGCAAGACTGATACAGAAAATAGCCAAAAAAGTGTTGCTCAGTATCTGACTACTTGTATTGCCTCATCATGACTGATTAAACATTTGCTTTGCTTTCAGTAGAAATGTAATGCATTGCAATGCATTGTAGAATTGGATTGGATCGGATCGAATCGAATCGGATCGGATCGCTACCTCCCGAATCGTGATCGAATCAGATCGTGAGGGCAGTGCCGATCCACACTACTAGCGTATAGCTTCCCTGGGTCCTACGTTCCCCGGTCTTTGTATGGGATTGAGGAACTACCGACCCTTTTTCTAAAAAGGGTCCCATGTTCCCCGCATTGTATGGCCCAGGATGCTTCACATGCATATCTCTTGCACGAACGGTTGCTATGTGTATTTCATGTCAAGTTTTCGAACAGTGGCAGCCTAACCCTAACCCTAACAACAACCCTTGCTAGTCATGCGGCAGCAGTCTACTTGGAAGCAGCAGGAATAGAACCCCTTTTTGAAAAAAGAGTTCTAAGTTCCCCGGTGGTGGGGGGACATAGGACTCGGGGAACATAGCTCCCGGGCAACATAGGGGTGACCCTGGGAGCTCATACACTGATGATTTCCCTTTTTCATAGAACCTTGAGTTGGCATCATGGCATTGTGCAGCTACACTGTTTTACAGGCTATCTGCCATCCCTTCTGTCAAAAGGTCACCGAAGAGGACCGTCTCTTTGTCTCTCTTAATGCATGCATGCCAGGAAGCTGCCGTAGATATCGGTATCAGCTGCATAAATAACAACAGGGCCACTACAACTTGACTGTCATTGACCATCATTAACAGTGAAGAGCTTCAGACTGCTCAATGGTGTAGTCTTTTTCTTGTTTTTGACACTACACAATAACATTTTAAAAGACTTGGCAGATGGGAACTTGTCAATTTCATGTGTATGTATGTGCACCATGTATGCGCAGGTCTCGTTCTTCTTCTTTCGTTAAGTATGGTGTATCATAGGGATCATTGGCACCGATGATACTGGGAGCATGAGAAGGCAAGGATGATGGATGACAGTTTTTGGGCATAGCCCAACCTACTTGTATAGGGTGCCGTCCTGTGTCTGCCAATTTTCTGCTGATGGAGTTCCCATCCTCCAGATCATGCCTATGTCAATTAGAGCAAGATAGGATTCTTAAATCAAAACAGGGTGGAGGGAGATCTTCGAGATGAGCTTGCTCTTCTGCGTCTTCCTGTATGTGCCATTGGGGTTGAATAAGACCACACATTCCTCAACAACACAGTGTTCTTGTAGCTCGGGGAGCTTCACAATCTGACTGTCTTCAACCAAGTTGATCACTGCTGTGAGCGCACTTCTTCTATTTCGGCAGCTCTTGCCTCGAGTTCCTCAACGGGCTTCTCTGTGCAAGAATGCTCGGAAAATATGAAACGTGAAGGGTTTTTCTACTAGATAATATGTTCTCAACCTGTGGGTCAAGACCCCCTATTTTGGGGGGTGGGGTCATGATGTAAGGACTCAAAGTAAAAGACCATCACTGCATCCAAAGTAATCATCAAACAATGCTAAAATATCGGCCAAATTGTCAAATAATAGCCAACTAAAAAAAGACACATTATTAAAATAGCCCATCTACAAGTCCACTACGCCTCCCAATGTGAGGAATTCTGGCCTTGTAGATCAGCTATTCTCTCAATATCTTTACATGAGAAATACAGTCACACAAATTGGGAGGTTCCCAGTCCAAATATGATAATTTTGGGCGATGACGGCCTAAAAAGGTCGAAAATAGCGGTTCTAGATGGCGGCCATCTTGAATTTCGCCGTCAAAACGAAGTTTTATAACCAAAATGATGTCAGATTTGGAATCCTCATGGTTGACTTATATGAAAAAGTGCCTTCATACATGATTCTAGGTCATTCAGATCAAAAGTTATATTTTAGTGATGGCGCCGGACGCCATTTTGAATTTGGCTCTCTAGCAAAAAAGCCCGGGATTTTTGCGAGGGACATGGGGGCTAAATCTTTTCTAAAGGGTCCATAGAGGTCAAATCAATCATCAAAACATTGTTGCCAGAGGTTGGTCACGGAACCTCCAATTATGACTCTACTAATAAGAAGAGGTCCTTAAGCTCAGCGACTCATGCTGCGCCTCCCATGCCCGAACTGGAGCGCTGGTGGCGGATTGCGCAGAAACACCTCAGCCTACCAACAAACTTAGCCTACATTTGCACAGAATGAGACATATTTAAAATGGGTCTATCGGTGGAGACGTCACCCTGTTGGCATAGCTAGCATGGTGCGAACAGTCAGGCCCACCCATAGTCGTCGCAGGGGTGATAAGGATACGCTGTGGGAGTGCGCTATGAGATGCGCTTACCCGGCTGCTGAGGAGACACAAATCATCACGATTTGTTGTGGGAACGTGTGACGTCACTACAGGTTGGCATAGAGAAGGAATATTTTGACAGAATATTGTGTGTGCCAAATTCGGTAGCAGTAATCAGTAGAACGACAGCGCATTTCATGAGAACCAAAGCCTCCCCATCGTCAAGGATTGTTTTGGCTACGCATGGTGTCATCATTCATTGGCATGGAGAAATGCCAGGTTATTTTGAAAGAATACACGGCGTCGGGAAATACGAATCCAAATGTTCAGGGCAGAGCAAGGTCGCAGGTCGCACGCCGTGCCTTAATGACACATTTTCTCCAATGTTGTTCACGAAGCGACGGCGGCGGCAAGTCGTGCTTTGGGTACGCGCCGTGGAAATGCGCTATGCGATGCGCATTGTATGCCCTGCTAAAGAGCAATCACAATAAGCAACGCCAGCCAAGGCGCATTTTATGGAGACATCAACATGTGTTGTCTTGCTGAGGTTTTGCATTGCATCACCAAGATTTATTGTGGCAACGGCAACGCCAAGATTTATTGTGGCAACATGTGATGTCATTGGCATGGAGCAAGAATATTTGGAAAGAATACACTGTGCGTAAAATTCGACAAAGAATAGTGCGCTCTGCTGAGCGCTGTTTTCGTCAACCTCTGCCTGCCGTGAAAGACATATGTAGCCTGTGGGCCATTGCCATTTGCTCTCGTTCCTTTTTTTTTCTCCCGTCAGTCAACGCCACTAATTGGGTTTTGGGATGGGCACTGATTAGGCTGCCTGAACGGCATAGCTGGGACACCTATAAAGTTACTTGGGGTCCTTGTAGTAGCACAGGACCCGCTTAGCACGCTCGGTGGTGGTGTTGATGTTTGAAGGGGCTGTCTTCGCTTCAGCGTATGGGGAACTGAGAGCTGCCAGGCTGGTTATGAAGCCCCGGGTTGATGTTTACTGGCGGTCACCATTGCAGTGAAACTGGTCACCTGCAAGTCTAACTTCGGGCATACGCTGGCATAACTGGGGAGCGTATGGCACTAGTCCCACCGGCAGCCGTCTCCATGTTGGACTCGAAGCACCTCCAAACCCCTTAAACCCCTGGGATACGCTGCTAAGGCTAGGAAAGGTCCGAACAGCCACTGAGCATCGCTAGCTGCTGTTCTCTCGTTTGTGAATGTGTGCTTGCTCAAATGTGTGTGCGTGTGCGTGAACCGGTGCTACTCATGTTGTTAGGGTATTCTCTTTTGTTTCCTCTAGCCTGTTAGCGTGCTGTGGTGCAGCCTCTACCGTCTGAAATAGCTACAGGCTAGAGTGGTTTCTTTTTTTTCTCTTTTCATTTGTTTTGTTTTGTTTGTATGTTAGCCCCTCCCCTGTCCCTGCTCACTCGTTGCTGGCGCGCAGCGTGCCTACTGACGTGTGTGTGTGTGAGAGGCCACACGGAAAGGCTAGGTCCTATCTTATGCACAGAGTAGTAAAAAGTTTGCTGTGACATTACGTGACTCCTAGTGTGTAACCGAAAGGTGGGGATCACTGAGTGGAAAACAAGTGTGAGTTCCAGTGTGTAACAAAACAAGTGTGCAACAAGTGTGAATTCCAGTGTGTAACAAAACGAGTGTGTAACAAGTGTGAATTCCAGTGTGTAAGGAAACAAGTGTGAATTCCAGTGTGTAACAGACACGTGTGTTCGCACCATATTAGGTGTATTAGGGCCCTAGCATCTCCCCGGTGCTTCTTCCCCTTACTCAGTGGTCTCCTCCTGGCCAGGCCCACGTTTGTGCAGGGGTTTCCCTTTTTGTTGATGTATTGTTTATTTTCTTTTTGTCCCATTATACCCGTGGGAACCAGATTTTATATGTATTTATTAATAAAGAATGTCATTTTTGTACTTTTCTAAAAAACCTGAGTCTGTCCACCTTTTTCGGTATTTGGTCCCTTTACTGTCTCTTACGAGGTTATAGGGAGGTAAAGGGTGGCGTAGTCTACTACACCCCGGCTTTACATAAAGCTGTAAACTAGAAGTTAATTGTAACTCCTATGTAAGCTCTTGGGCGTTACAATTTTGGCAGTAGTTGGCAGGACGAACAACAAAAAAGTTTCTCTTTTGTTTTTCTATCTTTATTTTTTTGCTGTTTTTTTTAGTAGCACCGTGTGTGTGTGTGGCTGTGTGTGTGCAAGAGAACAGCAGTTGGCAGGAAGATGAACTCAAACGACGGCGCTGAGGAACCCGCCGCGGCAATGCAACGACTACAGGATCGTGTGGCTCAGCTGGAAGCTGAGAATGAGAGACTTTCAGAGACTGTTCAGAGATCTGCCACTGGGCAGGGAGGCTCCCAGGCAGTGCGAAGGGAGCAAGCACTGTATTTGCCTCGGGAGAGGCGGTGCCCCAAGTTTTCGGGCTCCACGGCAGCTGGGGCTCTCTCTATCGAAGAGTGGCTGGAAGAAGCAGAAAGCTGCACACGGTCGAGGTACATGTCTGATGTGGACAAAGCATTGTTTCTGTATGACCATCTAGAGGGCGAAGCCCGTAATGAGATTAAATATAGACCTCGTACTATCCGGGAAAATCATGAGGAAATTATGACAGTGTTGAAAGAGGTATATGGAAGTTCCAAGTCCTATGTATATTGGCAAGATTTCTTTGACCACAAACAGAGAGAAAACGAGTCTCTCTTTGAGTTTTCTCATGCTGTTTTGGAACTTATGGACAAAGTAAAACACTCAAAAGAGGATGCCATTTGGAATGTTGACACTGTATTAAGAGACCAATTCTGTGAAAATATACGGGATCTCATGCTCCATAAACTCAAAAGATTGGTAAGAGCAGACAATGATTTGACCCTGTTGGATGTTAGAAGTGAGGCCACTAGGTGGGTGGAAGAGGGACAACCGAATCGCGACAGGGGTCCCCGTCCTCCAGTGCGTGTTAATGAGGCTACATATTCCGCCCAGTGCGACTCCGCCGTAGCCCAAACATCTGAAGTAGCCGAGTTAAAAGAGATGGTCTTAAAGCAGCAGGCCCAACTGGACCTGCTGGTTAAGCACCTTGGGCAGCCTTCCGGTAGGCCACAGTCTTCTCAGCCATATGGGGCCGGGCGTTTCAAACGTACAGCCGATGGCAAACCAATTTGTATTAAGTGTGGTCAACCAGGGCATATAGCTCGCTACTGCCAATCTGTCCCCCCTCCTGGGAACAATAGTCGTGCCCCCCACTCGCTAAATGAGAATTCCGCTACCCAGTCAGCCCCCCCCGCCAGTAGCTCCATTAGTCAGCAGGGAAACTAGAACCCCTCAGTGTGCAGAGCCACACACTGGGAGGGGGATACACTGGCTCTGTATGTTCATCTTCACTGGGTCGGTTAGTGGGTAAATGTCCAGTACTGAAGGTGGGGATGGGTAATGTTGAGGTCCCATGTCTTATCGATACCGGGTCTATGGTTACAACTGTAACTGAGAGTTTTTTTAATACGCACTTAGGTCACCTGCAGAGGAAAGACTGTAAATGGTTGGGACTTAAAGCAGCCAATGGACTTGATATACCTTATACTGGGTACGTGGAGGTAGATGTAGTTGTACTGGGCCAGCGTATCTCAGGGAGGGGGGTATTGGTGGTTAAAGATCCAGTCAATGCGACCCTTCAGAATCGTAAGCTAGCTACACCTGGCATATTGGGTATGAATGTTCTTGGGGAATGCTACAGGGTTCTTTTTGAGCGGCATGGCTCACAGCTCTTCCACTCCCCCCTGGTTGAATCGGCTGGCCCGGCGACCCAACGAGTTCTCCGCCACTGTGAGAAGATCCAAGCTGTCCTCCACGCCCCAAAGCCCTTTAAGGTCAAGGTCCAGGGGAAGGCCCCAGTCTGTCTTGGGCCTGGCACGCTTACTATGGTCCCGGTTACCTGCCCACAGCTGGAAGCAGCTGAATTTCTGCTCGAACCACTCTGCCTTGAGGACGGACAGCTGCCCGAGGGTGTCTTGGTGTCCCCAGCTCTCGTGTCTGCAAAAAGGGGTCTCCTGCATGCCCCGATGGTCAACGTCGGCTGTTCTGAAGTGTGGCTTGCCCCACGCCGTGCCATTGGAACTGTACAAGTCGTTAACACAACCTCTTCCGGAGAAAAGCCCCTTGTTATGGAGCCATCATGGGAAGAGTGTTGTGCCTTTGTATCTACTCAGGAGGTTACTCCTAAAACGGGCTGTCCCTGCCCCGAGTTCCCCGTCCTTGAAGGGCTAACCTCACAACAGGCGTCCCAGGCCAAGGCCCTCTTTGCCAAGTACGACGATATCTTCTCCCGGGGTGATGGGGATTTGGGATGTACCTCATTGATAGCTCATGAGATCCCTTTGACTGACAACGCTCCTGTTCGCCAGCCTTATCGTCGAATCCCCCCTTCCCAGTATGAGACTGTGAGGGAACATATTCAACAGCTGCTGGATAGTCAAGTCATAAGGGAAAGCTGCAGCCCATACTCTTCGCCTATTGTCCTAGTAACGAAGAAGGACGGCAGTCTTCGCCTGTGTGTCGACTATCGGCAGCTCAACTCAAAAACTCGTCGTGACGCCTACCCCCTTCCACGAATTGATGAATCCTTGGATGCACTCTCTGGGGCTAAGTGGTTCTCCACCCTGGATCTTGCCAGTGGGTATAATCAAGTCCCAGTTGCAGAAGGTGATAAAGCAAAGACTGCGTTTTGCACCCCGTTTGGCCTTTTTGAATTTAATAGAATGCCCTTTGGGTTATGCAACGCCCCTGGCACGTTCCAGCGCCTCATGGAGCGTATCTTTGGAGATCAACGGTACCAGTCTGTCCTCTTGTACCTTGATGATGTCGTGGTCTTCTCGGCCACGGTGGAAGAACATCTGAAACGGCTGGAAGGCGTGTTCGAGCGACTGCAGAAGCAGAACCTAAAGGTCAAGTTGTCAAAGTGCCAGTTCTTTCAGCCCCAAGTGAGCTACCTTGGACATGTGGTCTCTGCCGAGGGGGTGTCTACTGACCCGGCGAAGATAGAAGTTGTGAAGGAGTGGAGGCGCCCGGCCCACCTTGCCGAATTGCGGTCATTTCTTGGCTTCGCAAGTTATTACCGTAGGTTCGTGGAGGGGTTCTCTAAAATCTCGGCCCCTCTGCACCGCCTTGTGGGGAGGCTCAGCGGACCGCGACAGAAGGGGAAAACTCCCCCCATTCCCCTGGCAACAGCCTGGGACAAGCCCTGTGAAGATGCCTTTCAGAGACTGAAGGGAAAGTTGACCTCTGCCCCTGTGTTGGCCTATGCCGACTTCAAGAGGCCCTTCCTGCTTGAGATCGACGCAAGTCATGGAGGCCTGGGGGCGGTCCTCTCTCAAGAGCATGAAGGCAAGGTGCGGCCAGTAGCGTTTGCCAGTCGAGGGTTAAAGCCCACCGAAAGAAACATGGAAAACTACAGTTCAATGAAACTTGAGCTTCTTGCGTTGAAATGGGCAGTCACCGAAAAGTTTCGGGAATACCTCCTTGGGAATCACTTTACCATCTTGACCGATAATAACCCGTTAAGTCATCTACAGACCGCCAAGCTTGGGGCCATTGAACAGCGATGGGCCGCCCAACTGGCCTCCTTCAACTTCACCATTAAGTATCGGCCAGGGAGAAGTAACGGCAATGCAGATGCCCTCTCCCGTCAGTATCTGGAGCGTTTCCTAGGGGGGACCGAGGTTCCGCTGCTTGGAGTTCTGGCAGATTCCTCCCTGCTGCCTACTGCGGAGGCCCAGTGTGAGGAAGTGGTGGCGCTGCCGGGGCGTACAGCAGGCGATCTTAGTCAACTGCAAGAGGCAGACCCTGTCATTGGGCCGATTCGTGGATTCTTCCAGAGCGGGAGGCGCCCCCGGGCAGAGGAGAGGGAATTGCTGTCCAAGGACAGTAAGTTCTTACTTCGCCAGTGGGAGCGCCTGACCTTGCAAGATGATGTCCTCTATCGGGTTGTTCATGCTCCAACGGGGGGTGCTGAGACTGCAACTCCTTCTTCCCCAGTGTTTGCATGATGAGGTGCTGCGCAGTGTGCACGATAACCAAGGTCACCCGGGCACAGAAAGAACGGTCGAGCTGCTCCGGGATCGATGTTTCTGGCCAAACATGCCCAGAGATGCTGAACAGTGGTATCACAAGTGTGAGCGGTGTGTCCTGGGGAAAGCGGCCCAGCCAAAGGTTCGGACGTACTGGGGAACCCTACAAGCCTCCAGACCAAATGAGATTCTGGCTATTGACTTTACCCTCCTCGAGCCTGCTAGCGATGGCCGAGAAAACGTGTTGGTCCTTACCGACGTTTTCACAAAGTATTCCCAGGCGATCCCCACTAAGGACCAACGGGCCTCTACCGTGGCTCGAGTGTTGGTCCAGCAGTGGTTTCATCGATTTGGTCCTCCAGCCCGCATCCACTCAGACCAGGGGCGAAACTTCGAAAGCATGCTGATTCAACAGCTTTGCCAACTGTACAGCATCCAGAAAAGCCGAACCCCACCGTATCACCCACAGGGTAACGGGCAATGTGAAAGATTCAATCGCACCCTACACGATCTGTTGCGGACCCTTCCCCCGGCAGAGAAACGGCGTTGGCCTCAACACCTGCCCCAGCTAACCTTCGCATACAACACCACACCGCATCAAACTACTGGCCATACACCGTACTACTTGATGTTCGGGCATCATCCAAGGCTGCCTGTGGACTTCTTGCTCGGGAGGGGGAGCGAAGTGGATGGCGCTGGCACTGTAGAAGAATGGGTGCAACAACATGAACGTAGCGTGAAGATGACCCAGGAACACGTCAGGCAGAGGTCAGCAGAGTTGGCCAACAGGCGAAATCAGAAGCACAACGACACAGTGAATGATCCTGGTATTGACTCAGGTCAGCTGGTGTACTTGCGTAATCATGCACAGGGGCGCAACAAGATCCAGGACCACTGGAATTCCGCGCTGTTCCGGGTAGTGCAACGACCGGTGGGAAATGGAGCGGTCTACACTGTGGCCCCTGTGGATGGTGATGGGCCAGAGCGTCAGATACATCGTTCTGAGATGCGTGAAGTTCCAGAAGGCCAACAAGCAGCAGGAGCACTTCCTCCCCCCATGAGGCAAGTGGACGTGTCAATCAACCCTGCTGCTCAGGAGGAGGATGCTGCTGTCGGAGCGGTTGGCCTGTATCCAGATGAGCCGGAAGAGAATCTTGATCGGTCTCCACCCCTGACCCCAGGAGGGGAGGACACCGCACTGGAAGATCCTGGCCAGACTCTGAGGCGTTCATCCCGAGCAACAGCAGGGCAGCACTCAAACCCCCACCGTCTTCCAAGAGCAGTTGCCCTTAGGGCCGAAGAGGGTGAGGACACCGGTGGTGAAGAATGATCCATCCAGTTGGGCTGGCATCGTCGGGCCGCCGATTCATTTGGAGGGGGTGGATTGTAGCCTGTGGGCCATTGCACTTGCTCGCTCTCGTTCCTTTTTTTTTCCCCGTCAGTCAACGCCACTAATTGGGTTTTGGGATGGGCACTGATTAGGCTGCCTGAGCGGCATAGCTGGGACACCTATAAAGTTACTTGGGGTCCTTGTAGTAGCACAGGACCCGCTTAGCACGCTCGGTGGTGGTGTTGATGTTTGAAGGGGCTGTCTTCGCTTCAGCGTATGGGGAACTGAGAGCTGCCAGGCTGGTTATGAAGCCCCGGGTTGATGTTTACTGGCGGTCACCATTGCAGTGAAACTGGTCACCTGCAAGTCTAACTTCGGGCATACGCTGGCATAACTGGGGAGCGTATGGCACTAGTCCCACCGGCAGCCGTCTCCATGTTGGACTCGAAGCACCTCCAAACCCCTTAAACCCCTGGGATACGCTGCTAAGGCTAGGAAAGGTCCGAACAGCCACTGAGCATCGCTAGCTGCTGTTCTCTCGTTTGTGAATGTGTGCTTGCTCAAATGTGTGTGCGTGTGCGTGAACCGGTGCTACTCATGTTGTTAGGGTATTCTCTTTTGTTTCCTCTAGCCTGTTAGCGTGCTGTGGTGCAGCCTCTACCGTCTGAAATAGCTACAGGCTAGAGTGGTTTCTTTTTTTTCTCTTTTCATTTGTTTTGTTTTGTTTGTATGTTAGCCCCTCCCGTCCCTGCTCACTCGTTGCTGGCGCGGAGCGTGCCTACTGACGTGTGTGTGTGAGAGGCCACACGGAAAGGCTAGGTCCTATCTTATGCACAGAGTAGTAAAAGGTTTGCTGTGACATTACGTGACTCCTAGTGTGTAACCGAAAGGTGGGGATCACTGAGTGGAAAACAAGTGTGAGTTCCAGTGTGTAACAAAACAAGTGTGCAACAAGTGTGAATTCCAGTGTGTAACAAAACGAGTGTGTAACAAGTGTGAATTCCAGTGTGTAAGGAAACAAGTGTGAATTCCAGTGTGTAACAGACACGTGTGTTCGCACCATATTAGGTGTATTAGGGCCCTAGCATCTCCCTGGTGCTTCTCCCCCTTACTCAGTGGTCTCCTCCTGGCCAGGCCCACGTTTGTGCAGGGGTTTCCCTTTTTTTTTGATGTATTGTTTATTTTCTTTTTGTCCCATTATACCCGTGGGAACCAGATTTTATATGTATTTATTAATAAAGAATGTCATTTTTGTACTTTTCTAAAAAACCTGAGTCTGTCCACCTTTTTCGGTATTTGGTCCCTTTACTGTCTCTTACGAGGTTATAGGAAGGTAAAGGGTGGCGTAGTCTACTACACCCTGGCTTTACATAAAGCTGTAAACTAGAAGTTAATTGTAACTCCTATGTAAGCTCTTGGGCGTTACACATATATACAAAGAGAGTGCTATTTAGGGCCCATAACATTCTCAAAGACCAATCACACCCAGGATATGGACTATTTAAAAAACTGAGATCTGGAAGGCGACTGTGCTGTCACAGAGCTAGAACTGAGAGACTGAGAAAGAGCTTTTTTCCTCATGCCATTTGCTTACTGAATTCCTTTGATTGAACACACACACACACACACACACACACACACACACACACACACACACACACACACACACACACCTTTTATTTTTTATTTTATTTCTTCTTCATCCTTCTTCTGCATACTTGTTTTGCACCGGCCATGCATTTCATTACAAGTGACACGAAAGTGTCTCTATGTAGGGTGAACTATGGTAAATTGGGACACTTTTGGTAGATCGCAAAAAAAAACCACTTTAAGTTTAAAATACACCAACATTTAGTAATTGTATGTCTTCATATGGGTCTTGGGTACATTTCCATGTAGGAATTAGTTATTGAAGTATGATATTTTATAATATATTAACATTTAAAGACAGTGAGACACCAACTTCGTTGTGAGAAAATGCTATGGCAATTTGGGACACCCTTTAATGTAAAATGGGACAGTCTGTTTGATTATCATTATTTTTGCACAAACTGAAGAATAATATCGTTTTTCTCTAGTTAACAGTAGACTAGGATCTTAACTATTTAAAAAATGATATAACATCCCTGAAACATTTCCATTTCAAGAGAATATTGAAGGACTATGGCATGTGTGACTGTGGCCATGGCCATTAGCATGTGGGATGCATATTACAATACAGGCCTATGGCGTGCTAATATGTTATGCTAACAGCTAACAGAAGCCCATTCTGTTGCTATGAGAAAACTGTCCCATTTTAGCTTAAAATATTGTCCCAAATTAGCTCACTCCACTATACTTACTAAAAGTATGTCTCCTTAATAAAGTAAAGACAAATGTGTAAATGTTTTGATATTGAGTTAAACCTTTAGTAAAACAACATATATTTCAATCATATTTTGTACCATATAATCACTAATTCAGCCATAATATCCTTATGATCTGATAGCATAATCGACATGTCAGCTAGCTAAAATGACAAGTGTTGGATCCACTGTCACTTCAAACCTTTGCTCATTTCTTTTATGATACTTAACACCAAATAAAATTATTGTTCCTTATACATGACAGTTGCAGTAACAATATTACATCCCATTTTGTGATTGGCTGCTAATATTTAGAAAGAAAACAACCCAAAACCTTATTTGTCCCAATTTGGCTGATGTCCCAAATTACCTTAGTTCACCCTACATGACAAATAAATATCCTTGAATCCTTTAGGGCGGTAAGCTTAAGAAGAGACGAAATTGCATTCAATCGAGAGCCAAGCATCTCCTATCGCCAATGTTTGTTTTAGTAACGCCTGATGTCATCATTCATTGGCATGGAGAAATGCCAGAATGTTTTGAAAGAATACACCACGTCAGAAAATAAGGTATATGGATTCGATGGATTACGCACTGTCCTGGCGTTTTATAAATCGCTACGGTTGTTCATCCGAAGTTTCAGAGCCAAGCAAGACCATGCGCTGTGCATACAAATTGGTCCTTTTTTCTCCAGGGTTGCTGATTTGTTTTTTTTAACCAAGCCTGTATGTTGGCCTGCCCATCTGCGAAATTATCTCGGTAAGGGATTGGGCCACTTTGGCGTGGAGGAAGGCTTAGGGCTTCCGCACACCGGCTCCGACAAAGTGCTGAGCACTGCTCAGCTAAAATTCGATTCCATTGTTTTCAATAGAACCACGCACACTGGCGCCGATGTCCGCAGACATTCGCCGATGTCGGATAGCAATTAGTATGAAAATAGAAAAGTGGTTTCTTAAACTTCGTGGTTCCTTGAGCGCGCACTGGCTCAAGGGGTCCCAGGAGTGCTGTCTGGGAAGAACTGGTCCTTTAACTCAGCGGTGTGGTGCTGTGCCTCCATGCCCTAACTGGGATGTTGACGAGGTGGCGAACTGCGTAGGAACACCTCAGTTATTTGCACACAATGAAACAAATTTAGTATGGGTCTATCGGTGGCGATCTCACTATGTTGGCGAAGCCTATCCATGTCATGCCCATCCATGGTCGTCGCAGGGATGATACGCAGTGGAAGTGCGTTATGAGACACGCTTTCCCGGCTGAGGAGACACGAATCATCACGATTTGTTGTGGTAACGTGTGATGTCACTACATGTTGGCATGGAGAAGAAATATTTTGAAATAATACACGTGGATAGGGCAAAATTCGGTAGCAGCAATCAGTAGACCGACAGCGCATGAGAACCAGTCTCCCCATCGCCAAGGATTGTTTTGGCAACGCGTGGCGTCATCATTCATTGGTATGGAGAAATTCCAGGTTATTTTGAAAGAATACACCGCGTCGGTAAATATACGAATCCAAAGTTTCAGAACAGAGCAAGCAGCGCTTAAAATGTCGCAAGCCTTGCCTACAAATGACACATTTTCTCCAGTGTTGTTGACGAAGAGACGGCGGCGGGCTGCAAACCGGCGACACAAAGCACTAGCCAACGCATGGTTAGCCTAAATAAAAAAATGTTGGTTTTTTTAAATATATTTTGAAAGAATACACGGTGCGTAAAATTCAACAGGGCGGAAAACTTTAGAAAAGAAGAGAATGCATCCATTGGAGAAATGCCAGAATGTTTTGAAAGAATACACCACGTCCGAAAATAAGGTAGATGGATTCCATGGATTACGCACTGTCCTGACATCTTTATCAAACGCTACGACCAGAGATTCTTTAAGTATATATCTCTCTACTCTCTCTGCTATGACTGTACACCCAAAGTTTCTCCAGGGCTGCTTATTTGTTTTTTGAACCAAGCTTGTAAGTTGGCCTGCCCGGTATGACACGAATGATGGTGTGCCAGTGAGAGTTTTTAGTGAGACACAATGTTGCGCCCTTTTGATATTTTAGAAATAATTCATAAGTGAGACAAATTTGGTGTGGGTCTACCGCAATTTCAACATTTTGTAAACTCCTGTCGCCAAGGTTTATTTGGCTAAGACACAATGTCCTATATGTCTCGTTGGTTTGGAGAAATGGTTATGACAAATCACCAAGCACTGAGGCAAATGTAGTGTGAATTTTTCGCTCACGGTTTCAAAGTTTTGACTTGGAGATGCTGCATACAACGGGGATGAGAAAACACAATCTGCACGGTGCATTTTTGGAGACATCAACACCGTGTTTTCTTGCCGAGGTTCTGCGTTACCATCCCCAAGATTTGTTGATGTAACATGCGATGTCACTGCATTTTGGCATGTAGGCCTATACACAAGATGTGTTGAAAGAATCCACGGTGGCGGCAAAATTCGGTATACCAGCAATCACGAAAACGCATTGAAGAGAGCTGAAGAGTTTCCCATAGCCAATGTTTGCTTTGGAAACGTATCATGTCATCCTCCATTACCATGGAGAAATGCCAGGATATTTCGAAAGAATACACCAAGCCGGAAAATACTGATGGAGTCGATGGATTGCACTGTCTTGGTGTTTGCCACTGTTGTACATCCAAAATGATGCGAACAGTCAGGTACATCCATGGTCGAAGCAGGTAGGCAAATCATGATTAAGATATGCCGTGGACGTGCGCTAATGCGCATACCCGGCTGAGGAGAAAGTAGGCCTATACACAAATCAGCAACACCAGCTAGGGCGCATTTTATGGAGACTGTCGGCACCTTACCTGTCGCTTCTGCCTTATCTGTCGCTCTTGTCACCTGATTGGCTGAAATGAACGATCCATGTTTTAGAGGCTGTCCGGGTTATCGCCTGTTCATAAACAATCGTATTTTAAGTTTTCCTGGCAGACTGTTCGTTTTTATTTAAAAACAAAGCACCGTGAAGCAGAACATTAACATTGAAATCGCGTCGCATTCATCCATCTTGATGTACTGAAATGAATTTCGACACAGGCTTGTTATACCCCCTGATTTACTATGTTTACTGCTAAGCTAATGTATCACGTCGTGTAACACACGACTACCGGTACATTAAGTTTATATTGGCCGCGAAATATTTTACATCTGTAAGTTAATACAGTAGACTATTTTACATCTATAACCTATCTATAGCCTACTATTTCCACGATCTGCTTACCTTGATCCCCACAGATACCACGCAAAACGCTAAAATACGAGGGAATGCACTCATTGACTGAATATTGCTACTATGACTGAGTGACTGATTACATTAACTTGCTTTTCGTTTTTACCTGGTAACAATTATATAATAATTATATTCTCTATAACATAACAAGGTTAAAATGCAACTAAGTAGAAGCTTGCAGTATTGGCAGGCAGTAGCCTATTTGAACAGTCTCAGCCATGCAATGGAGAAGAGGTTGAATATGCTACAAAGATTATAAAAGAAAACTACCCCCCTGTACTACAATATATCTAGAGCCACATAAAACGGACACCAGTGTTTTATTTCACCTTTATTTTGGAATTCCCAGATGCCATTTTAAATCATCTGTAATAACTTACAGTATTAAGTAATGTGCCATTTATTTATTTATTTATTTATTTATTTTTAAAAACGTATACACTGCATACCCCTAGACAGCATACTTGAATAAAAATAACATTTTGTTAAACAGGTGCATGAGTATGGGACAGCTCTTCCACATACCCATGTCATTGTAAAGGGGGCAGGCGGTTGTTTACATTTCAAAAAAACATCTTCATTTATTCCCAATAACATTCAAAAGGTTATGCAACATCAGCAGACAACTAGCAAACAGACAGTGATACCTTTTGGGATAGTATTTGGATTAGGCCTATGTTAAGAAGGTTTTTAATGCAATCAAAGTCTGCCCCCATTAGAATAGCTCAGATCTCAGAAAGAGCTGAGTCAAAAAATGCCAACATCACCGGGTACTGACAAGTCAAGGGTAGCATGAGCTATACAACAGCATATTGAAATTGGCAGAAGCTATCTTTTAAGAGGCAAATGGTTGAGTAATCCAGTGCCACTTTGATGTTATGGGCATTCTAATGTCCAGACAAATCACCAGACATAACCTTCCATTCATTTTCAATGTTTTTTTCTTCTTCTGGTGAGTTAGAATGTCCATACCACCAAAGCACCAAAACGTGGTATGGAAATCTATAGGACATAATGAAGAGGGAAGTGTGGGTGACCAGATCACAAAACCAGCTGGCATCAAAGCATCAAGGATATCAGGGCTTCTATAACCCTGATGCAATGCCACAGCCCATTGACTTCAATGGTGTGACACCTTCCATTCTGACACACATTGAGACACACTGCCATGCAAAGCAAGTAAGAGTGTGGGGAGATATAATCACAAATAGTAGCTACATTCCTGTCCTGATGCATCTGCCAGATGGCAATCTAGCAAAGAACTTGTGCCGAGGGTGCAGTAACACATGGAGAACCATGATGTGATGCAGTATGTGATGGTTTATTAGCAGTTTTGTGGTTGTAGTGTCTTCTACAGAGTTCACAAGAGTGTAGATTTTGCAGAGGTGTTGGTGGTCCATGATTGGTCCTGGATGGTGCACCACCTTCAACGAATCTCCCCTGATGCTGAGGAGTTGGACATGCTGGAAATGTCATCTAAAGTTTGGCAAAGAGAGAAGATTAGAGGAGAGTGCGTGCGTGCGTGCGTGTGTGTTATTAACCCATTTTAGCCTGATGCTGCATACACGATGCATTGTCCAAGGCGCCTGAAGTGACATGGGTGCATTCCAATATGCAGACTCCTGTCCATTCTCATGCAAGATGATGGTCTTGGCTTTTAAATGCAACTAATTTCACGTTTTTATGTGCCTCAGAGGCTGAGCAAGTTAGGTTTTTACAGCCTCTGGCAAAAAGTATGGAATCACCTGTCGTGGAGGATGTTCATTCAGTCATTTTTATTTTTAAGAAATATGATGGATCACAGACCCGACTCAGAACTGAACTCATTTCAAAGGGCAACTGTCTGGCCTTAAGAAACACCAAAAGAAATCATGAAAAGTAATTCCGTTAGTAAGTAAGAGTTACTTTTTTAGAGCATGCATAGGGGAAAAAATATGGAATCACTCAGCTCTGAGGAAAAAAAATATGGAATCATGAAAAACAAACACACAAACAAGCACTTCAAAAACTTTTTCTGGATTTTGGAACAACGTACAGCCTCGGAGTAATAGTATTAATGAGAAAAAAAACGGTATCCTTCATCAATTTGGCTTCAAATGTCTCTGATTACAGTGACAGAACATCTTAATAGGCTGGGACCTTGCCATTGACCATTTAAAAGTGATACTGTCCCATTTTTTGAAATAAGCTCATATTACACATCCCCTTGAGTTAAATAACTGACTTTTACCTTTCTCCTGTACTTTCAACCGTTCTCTGAGAACGGCAGTGCAAATTTTACCTCCGAGCTAGCAGTTAACATGGACTCCTATGAGACCAGTTAGCCGCCAGCTGAAATGAGTTCAGTTCTGAGTCGGGTCTGTGATCCATCATATTTCTATATATAATAGTAGACCTCTGTGTCATATTCCCAAGGAATGGTAGCATCGCATCTGCTGTGCTGTGCTGAGTCAAAGTAATTCATAAGCCTACTGGTTGTGTTTTCCCTGCCCATTCACAACTTTGATGGCCTGCAATTTATTCAGATGTGTTCTACAACTTTTTGATGAAACTTCCATTTTACATTTGATACCACAAACTAGGCTTACTTGTTGTGCTGTGTGGATTTTTGTTGAGCAGGGATCTCACTTACCAATTAGCATGTTTTCCTCTTGTTACCAGCATCAGTCTGAACCTGACTGGACACCTGTGCACTTCACCATATGTGAACTCTGAGGGCAAGTGTAGAAGCCTGGCAAATAAAGACAGGAATAAGTCGGTCTCAGTATCACTGTGCAACTACATTCACAATGTAATATGTTGGTTTAGTTGAATTCTGTCCATCACAATTTAATATTATGGTTTACATTTAGGCATACAACTTTCACAATGCCATATTAGTTACATTTAGCTAGCTAGTGTCCTATTTGGTAAGGACATGTACAAGTGATGTAGGCTGTACAGCAGGGGTGGGCAACTTTCATTATAAGGTGGGCCAACATTTTTAACTACCACAATCAGTGGGCCACATCACCACGCACTTGAGAGAATTTACAAAAGGATACTTCACTTTTTCTTTATTTATACCTGAATGCTTACACTATTGATTTATAGGGGGTTAAAAACTGTCCTTTTTCTTTTTTTTAAAAAGTGAGAAGTTGGGCTGCATGTGGCGCCCGAGCCTCCAGTTGCCCATCCCTGCTGTACAGTATCCTAACAGAAAGGCTCTCATAGTATTTCAAATAATGGTCTATATAAAAACTGGTTATAATAGGTACAGTGCAGCATAAACAGGGTTGAGGGGGTGGTTTCTTTTATTTCGTTGTACCTACCGAGTAGTTTAGCCAATGTCTGTGTGACACGTTCATGCTGCCACCTCCACAGCATCCTCTTCACAACCTCAGGGGCAAAACACCTGAAAACATAATAATATAATCCTTTTTCAGTCCAAGATATAGACTAGAAAATGAGTGACAGCATCACAATCAGGTATGCAAGTGTAGTGGACCCCCCATTTTTGTCTTTTTGTTATTCCCTTATTCTCACTCCCTGTCTTTTTGTTGTCCTGTCAGAAGTTGTCTTTTAGTTTAATTATGCTGTTGCACGTTTTCGCCAATAGATGGCATCATAGGACCAGCAATGAGTGCAGAGACCCTCTCTGGTGCAGTAGCCAGTGACTTCGGTCACATAAGAAGAACGAAACGTGGAAGTGACAGGCTTTGTTATGATACAGAAGGCAGCGGTGTCAGCTGTACAGTTATGCTGAGGAAAATGTAAATAAACAACGAACTCAGCGAAACTCTACACACTTGAGGACCTTATTCATTAAGTGTGCAACATAAGCATTCACGCAATAATGCCACCAGGCCACATTTAAGATTTAACTAGGAGTATTTTGTTATGGATCTTATGTAGTGATAGACTTACCATTTCTTGTTAGGCATATCTGGCCTATTTCCAAGAGAAGGCTGATGTCCCTGTCTGTTGATCTGATTTTGACGTCGGCAAGATGCTTCGTGCTGTCTGGGTTTCAAACCTAGTGGTGAAATGACAAGGGATTTTATGTAAACAAAATGCTCATTTCAGTAAGTGTACATACAGTAAACAGATCTAAGAAGTTCCCAGAGCACCCTACGATAGCTGGCATGGTTGGCACAATAGACCCAAAGAGCAAAATTGTCCCAAGATTGTCTTCCAAACAATTCCACTCCAAACATTTTCCTTCTGAAATAAACAATGTCCATATCCAATCAAACCTCAGTAGGCAGCTATCTCGTCAGGTCGGCCTTACCATAGACACATCTATGGGCCTTACGAGTGGCCCGTAAATTTACAATCTCAAACGTCATCACCGTATAAGCCATGGCACAACACAAGCGTTTTTTTATATATTAAACAAGATATCTCGGCACGTTTGCGCTAGTTATCTGAACACTGATTGTTAACGAATGCCCGAAATAGTAGAGCTAGCTGCCATTTATGTTATGCTAGCTAGGGTCAAGTCATCTCATCCAAACTAGCCACAGTAAGGGGGAAATTACGCTTCAAATGAACGGGAATGACTCAAAACTTTAGAAATATATTGTTAGAATGTACCGTATACAAGGTTAGTCTATGAGGTTAAATAGTTTTCCTACATATATATTTTTATATCCCAGTTACGTACCTTATCTTCTGCACGAATCGAGGCCTCCTGTTTCATTGGCACGAATGAATGAAAAATCCTGTCAGGGAGCGGAGCAGTTAACCGCAGCCTTTTGTTTACAGTTGTTACCAGGGCAACGCAGCTAGGACCCCAAAGCGACAGATAAGGCAGAAGCGACAGGTAAGGTACCGACAGAGACATCAACATGTGCTTTCTTGCAGTTGCCATGACCAAGATTTGTTGTTGCAACGGTGATGTCGTTGACATGGAGAAAGAATATTTTGAAAGAATACATGTGTGGCAAAATTCGGTAGTAGCAATCCTGAGAACGACAATGCATTTCATTTAGTGCCAAAGCATCCCCATCACCACAGTTTGTTGTGGCAACGCATGATGTCATCATTCATTGTCATGGAGATATGCCAGGATATTTTGAAAGAATGCACCACGTCAGAAAATTAAAATCCACAGTTTCTGGACAGAGCAAGCAGCGCTTAAAAAGTCGTATGCTCTGCCAACAAATGGTCAATTTTCTTCAGTAGGTGGGTTTACATGCAGCACTTTTTTCTAGTCTGATTAGACTAATCAGATTACAATTCTGAATTCACCTGTGTACATGGACCATATTCTATTCCGATTTTGGCCATTTGCATTGACGTCACAATATCACGTAGGCCTAATATTGTTTTCCTGGACGGCGGAAGTATACATATAAACTAGACAGAAATACGCAAACGGAGACAACTTTGACCGTATAATACAAAAGAAACACTAGTTCTCCTGACCTATTTGTTCACTGGCGGCCAAGTGAATTAAAAAAAAATGTAGGCTATATTCTGCGCCACTAGGTGGCATAACTGGGACGGTGGTCTACGGAAACCTGGGAGAAGAAGAGGCGAATGTTGTTGCTTCCAGTACGAAGGCCTACTTACTCTGCCAGCGATTTACCATGTTTTTCTTCAGTAAATTTAAGAACTATGAAAGTTATGAGCTTAAAACCGAGCCACTCATTGCCAGCTACAAATCCTTGCTTGCACCTTTGCATTTCTTCATTGCTAGCTGGGCACCGCGGCAGCATCCTCGTCATGGCATGGCACAGGTAAAATGAGGCTAATCTACTACCAGCTACAAGACCACTTCTGTAGTATTACATTTTGTTTCAAGCATTTATCGATTATTTGACAAAGTGGCCTTCTAAATGTAATATATTTTCTTCTCAGACGTATTTTGTGGGCTACTTGGTTTCACTTAAGTTGTGTAGTGTGATCCAAGTGTAGTCTATTTCATGTTGTTTCAGCCACGTTTGCACAATGTAATGTGAAGTTTTTCAATGTTTCAAATCGGTGTTGCATTGCACATGTAGAATCAGGTACAGTAGGCTACAGATATCAAGGTGTATTATGTATATTTTTATATTTGCATTCAAGTTAGCTCTAATGTATCTTCAAATAGGCCTACGGTATGTAATAGCAGGACATCTTATTAAATCTTCACACATGTAGGCCTATACACTTTTTTGTCATTGCAGGTTCATCTGTCAGGTGGTCAGCACCCAGACTAAAACCATGGGTCATGGTGAAGAAGGATAAAAGTAAACTGTTGTATGCCAAAGGTTGGCCAGGATTATGTCCAAGAATTGCACTCCAGTAGCAGGTAAAGACATGAATGGTGAGTTGGGATGAGGGCTATTGTCTGGCATCACATTTTAATTCAGACGATATTTTGTACTAGAATTGTAGGAGTTAATTATTCAGTACTGTACCAGTACATTAATGCATGGCTAGATTCATTTAAATAACACTTTCTTTAATTCTTTCTTTTTAATTAGGTGGGGAGCCAACATGAGGATTCCAGAGGGGCGTCTTTCACTTGGGCTTTGCAGCGGCACCAGGGCCTTCACCATCAGTGATGCTGGTCTCCTTATCCATCTTGCCTACCAGTACATTCCTCCCCTGATGCATTGATCTCCTGTACCTGTTGTGGAAGTTGTCAGGGACAACGAGCAGTTGTGATAATAATTAATTACTGAAATGATGAAGTCCATCCCGGCATGACTTGCTTATTTTATTGTGCACACTAATACAACAACTTCAAACATCTTCTGTCTGTCTATCTTGAGTCTATAGTCTATACTAATTACTCTACAGTATTGTCTCAGGTGACTGGTCCTTTAGCTCAGCGGTATCGTGCATACCCGAACTGGAGCGTTGACTAGGAGGTGGTGGGTTTGAGCCTCCTGTGGCGGACTGTGCAGAAACACCGCAGATACATATGCAAACCAACAAAATCAGCAAGGGATCAAATATGAATTACTCTCACGGTATCACAGGATGGTTGTCACAACAATACACTGCAAATCAACAAGCCACATGTACCAAGCCAAGTTGCAAGGATAATATAGCCCAACGTGTGAAGACGTGTTGCTGTCAGAGGTTACACCAGTGGTTCTCAAACTTTTTCCATCATTCCCCCCTTCAGATGGTCTGAATGCTTCAGAGCCGCCCCCAAGCAACAGCAGTACTCGTGCAGAATGATTTTATGATCGCTGCACAGAATCAAAGGAAAGGTGATGACTGGTGAAATTAAACAAAGAGGGACTGCAGTCGAATGCAGATGTGTGTTCATTTCCTATGGTATTCAAATTAATGACAATTAATAATATAAATAATGTTGGTGAGGGCTTTAAACCTATTGACTTATTGGCGAGACAGGAAATCATTTCCTTGGGGAAAAAAAACAAAATCAGATGTCAAAAGCCTGAGTGTTGTTGGCGCTGCCAATGCCTTGAAATGGCAGATGGGCACCACAAAGCACTAGCCTAGCCTACTCATAGTTATATACAAAAATGGGTTGATCACACCTCCTGTGGATTAAAAAAAAATCCGTTTGCGTCCAGAATGCACAACTTTTTAAAACCGTGTCCGTAAATTGGCCTGTGCTTTACCAAAGCTTTCTGGTGAGACATGTTGAGCCCCTGTGATGTGGAGAAATTTTTAGAAAGAATTCATTAGGCACATTTGATGTGGGTCTATCGCTCGCGATCTCAACATTGTCGCTAAGGTTTAGACACAATGGTAACAAATTATCACTGGGGCCAGAGGCGATTCTAGGGTCAGATGGGGCCCCAAGCGAAAATGCAAAACAATGAACATTTTAACTAAAATCACCACTGCTGTAGTACAGTATGGGCTGCTATTCATTATCTAGGGGCTTGGGGCCCCAAGCGGCTGCCTGCCTTGCCTGGTGGCAAGATGCACCTCTGCTTGGGGCAAATTTAGTGTGAGTGTAGGCCTATCCCTAGCAATATGCGCATAGAGCAGGGATGAGACATCACCATGTGTTGTCTTGCCGAGGTTCTGCGTTACCATCCCCAACAATGTCACTAGCCTACACATTGGTATGGAGAATGAGTTGGAAAAGACAAATTTACTATGGGTCTGTCAGTGGCGATCTCAATGTTTTGGCAAAGCAGAACACAAGTATACTACAAGATCCGCATACCCGGCTGAGGAGAAAACACAAATCAGCAACACTAGCTAGGGCGCATTTTATGGAGACATCATGCTTTCTTGCCGAGCCTCTTGCCATCATCAAGATTTGTTGTGGTAACACCAGAGACGTTCTTAATGCAGAGACGGCCAACTCGACGTTCCTTCCTGTTTCACTTATGACGTCGGCCACGCCCCTTTAGGAGACCTGATAGGAGACTTTTATAATGGGCGCCGACCAATGCCTTAATTAATGGGCGGAGCGATGGATTTAAAAATTGTATATCTTGCGAGCCACATGCCTTCTTCACATTCTGAAAATGTAAATGTCATCTCGGAATTATTTTTTCACAGAGAAAATCGACTTTGTTTGACGCGTGTCCCGTCTAGTGCGAGCCACTGCCATGGAATGCCAAGAATGATTGACAAGCGGTGCAGAATATGCTTTGCGTGAAAACAGGAGCGGTTGATAAGGAGCCCTGCATTAATTGACGTTTATTTTTGTTATGTTGTTTTGTTGTTACAAGGCCCTAGTTCACGTCTACTTTGCACGTCTGTTGTGAAATGGGCTAGTAGCCTAATTTCGACAAATTATTAAAAGCTTGATGTTCATTTCTGCACGTTTCCGTTTCAGTGCTGTCCATAAGTAGCCTGTTTTCGCCGCTCCCCAGTCTGTCCACGGGTTTATAGCCTCAATCTAGTGAGACACAGTACCATGACAGCAAATAAATGACAACAGTTGGATGGCAAATGCATACGTTAGGCTACTGCTTTATCGACTTCATTCAATAGGCTGTGGTGCTCTCACCAATGACATAATTCACTTACTATATGTTCTGTTAAATGTTATGTTGTGTGGTCCGTCATCTTCACTGTTGTGTGATACCTGTTATTGTTGCGGTCCCTTTAAGTGTTCCGATGACGTTTCATATTGCCGGCTTTTCTGTCATGCGCGGCGCCATGTTTTTAGTCAGTTACATTAAGTTATTAAACGCGACTCACAGAGTCTTAATGTGAGAAGTTGTGCGGCTCGTTTCTTCGCCTTAAGGCAACTTCCACACTGGTGACCCCCGACGTTTGTTTACTGGACGTATCCAGATCGACATGACCGCCAACGCTGTGTCTCTCAAGCTCCCCGAGTTCTGGGAATCATCTCCTTCAGCCTGGTTCGCTCAGACTGAGGCACAGTTTGCCTTGCGTCAGATTACCGCCGACGAAACGCAATACTACTACGTGGTGTCTGCCCTCGGAAGTTCTACGGCGTCGAGAGTGGTGAGCCTTCTTAAACGTCCTCCTCTGACGAGGAAATATGAAACTCTGAAGGAAAAGTTACTGAAAACGTTCGAACTGTCTGACACTGAGAGGGCTAGTAGGCTTTTCTCTCTTCAAGGGCTCGGCGATAGCAAGCCCTCAGAGCTAATGGACCGAATGCTCGATCTGCTTGGCGACAACAAGCCAGATTTCCTTTTCCTCCACCTTTTCCTGCGCCAGCTGCCTGCTCATGTGAGATCTGCTTTGGCCAACACTGCCAGCACGGATTGCAGAGAACTGGCTGCTGAGGCTGACAAGTGTTTCCTGGCTAGTCAACAACAACCCTGCGCAGCTGCTCTCCTCCCTGCTGGTGCTGTATCTGAGGTTCTGGAGGATGATCACATGCTCGTCGCAGCAGCGGCCCCGCGTCGGCAGCAGTCTTCGGGTTTGTGCTACTACCATGCCAGGTTTGGCTCCAAGGCCAAGCAATGCCGTTCTCCATGCAGCTTCAGTGGAACGGGAAAAGCCAAGGCCGGCGCTCACTAGTGGCCGTGAGCGTCGGCCATGCCGGCAGGCTGCTCTTCATCCACGACTCCATCTCCGGCCGGCGATTCCTCTGCGACACTGGGGCACAGCGGAGTCTAATGCCTGCTTCACAGGTGGACGTGGTGGCAGACACCCACGGCCCCCCCATGGAAGCCGCCAATGGAAGCCCTATCCGTACGTATGGCACTAGGCATGTTGAACTGTGTTTTGGAGGGCAACGCTTTAGCTGGGACTTTGTGACGGCCAAGGTTGCTGTTCCCCTCTTGGGTTCAGATTTTTTGTGTGCATATGGACTGTTAGTGGACGTTAAAAATCAGCGCTTGATCGACGCCGTCACTTTCTGTTCGTACGCTCCAACAGTCCTTGGGCCTCCCCCCTGCACCTCGTCCCCAAACCCGGAGGGGGCTGGCGTCCTTGAGGGGACTACCGACGGCTCAACGACGCGACAACGCCCGACCGCTACCCAGTGCCCCACATCCAGGATTTTTCAGCACACCTGGCTGGCAAGCTCATTTTTTCCAAAGTGGACTTGATCAGAGGATACCATCAGGTGCCCGTACACCCTCTCGACATCCCAAAAACAGCTGTGATCACGCCATTCGGTTTGTTTGAGTTCCTGCGCACACCATTCGGGCTCAAAAACGCTGCTCAAACTTTCCAACGGCTCATGGACTCTGTGTTACGGGATCTGCCTTTTGTTTTTGTGTACCTTGACGACATCCTGGTGGCCAGCACATCTCCTTCAGAGCACCTTTCGCACCTTCGCACTCTGTTTGAGCGGCTTACCGAGCACGGGCTCATCATCAATCCGGCCAAGTGCGAGTTCGGCCTGCCCGCCATAGACTTTCTGGGGCACAGAGTCACGAAGGACGGGATCGTTCCTCTTCCGTCGAAAGTGGAGGCCATCACCGCTTTCCCACGCCCAGTCACCATCAGAGCATTACAGGAGTTCCTGGGCATGGTGAACTTTTACCACCGTTTTCTCCCCAGGGCCGCCCAAACCATGCGACCCTTGTATGAGGCTCTGAAAGGCGGCAAGCCTAAACACACTGTGGACTGGAGCCCGGAGAGAGACAAGGCTTTTGCGGACGCTAAATCAGCCCTGGCTAAGGCCGCCATGTTGGCCCATCCCGCCTCCTCCGTCCCGATCGCACTGACCACAGACGCCTCAGACTACGCAGTCGGTGCGGTCTTCGAGCAATGGGTGGGTGACGCTTGGCAGCCTCTCGCCTTTTTCAGCAGGCAGTTGCGTCCCAGTGAACGGAAGTATAGCACTTTCGACCGGGAGCTACTTGGCGTGTACCTGGCCATCCGACACTTTCGTTCACTGCTGGAGGGACGCCAGTTCACTGTCTTTGTGGACCACAAGCCACTGACTTTCGCCATGTCCAAAGTCACTCAGCCATGGTCTGGCAGACAACAGCGGCAGCTCACTTACATCTCCGAGTTCACCACGGACATTACACACCTCTCTGGCAAGCACAACCCTGTTGCTGACTGCCTCTCCCGTGCTCTTGCAGCGGCGGTCCACCTCGGCCTAGACTACAGCGGCATGGCAGCAGAGCAGGCCGCGGACCCGGGAGTGCAGGCTCTCCGTTCGTCTGCTACTGGACTACAGCTACAGGATGTGACATTCGACGAGGCTGGCACTACTCTGCTCTGTGACATCTCCTTGGGCTCTCCTAGGCCTGTGGTACCTGCGAAGTGGAAGCAGCCTGTTTTTGACGCCATCCATGGCCTCTCACACCCAGGAACCAAGGCCTCAGTCAAGTTGGTGTCAGCCAAGTTTGTGTGGCGCGGACTGAAAAAGGACGTGAGAGGCTGGGCGCGCACCTGCATGGGGTGCCAGCGTGGCAAAGTACACCGCCACACCAAAGCGCCACTGGAACAGTTTCAGGTGCCAGAACGTCACGTCAACATTGACCTAGTTGGCCCACTTCCACCCTCGCTAGGTTACACTCACGTGCTCACGATGGTCGACAGGACCACAAGGTGGGCTGAGGCTGTTCCACTGTCATCAACAACATCAGCTGATGTGGCACGGGCATTTATCGGCACCTGGGTGTCACGTTTTGGCACCCCATCGGACATTTCATCAGACCGAGGCGCTCAGTTTACCTCTGAGCTTTGGAACGCTGTCGCAGGGAGCTTGGGGGTTAAACTCCACCGCACCACAGCCTACCATCCCCAGAGTAATGGCCTCTGTGAACGTTTTCATAGGTCGATGAAGGCCTCCCTGCGTTCTAGCCTGAAGGACTGTTCCTGGGCTGACAGGCTCCCATGGGTCATGCTGGGCATCAGGACTGCACCTAAGGAAGACCTCCAGGCCTCCTCCGCAGAACTGGTCTATGGCCAGCCGCTACGGGTCCCCGGGGAGTTTGTCCCCAACACCACGAGCCCTTGGTCAGCCACACTCCAGCGATCCACCCTGTTGGACAATGCCAGGCTGTTTGCTCCACTTCCTACCTCCCGCCACTGTTTACCGAACTCTCACGTCCCCAGCGGCCTTCAGTCTGCTGACTATGTTTTTATCCGAGTGGATAGCCACCGCGGACCTCTCCGTCCGCCTTACGAGGGCCCTTTCCGCGTTGTGGAAACGGGGGACAAGCACTTTGTGGTAGACATTGGAGGCAGGCAGGAGTGTGTATCAGTGGACCGCCTTAAACCTGCCCACCTAGATCTGGCCCGGCCTGTTGAGCTGGCGAAACCCCCGAAACGGGGACGACCTCTGACTAGGCCCCCTCTTCTCGTTCCTCCTGCCACTCGGCCGCGCCGCAGCGGTGCCTTGCAGACAGCCACCGAGGGGGCGGTTCCGCCTTCTCTCGTTCGGAGGAGCCGCACTGGACGTTTGATTCGTCCCCCACGCCGTTGATAACCAAATTTTTGTTTTTCCTCTCTCTCTCTCTCTCTCTCTCTCTCTCTCTCTCTCTCTCTCTCTCTCTCTCTCTCTCTCAGGTTTCTGATAGTGTGAATTCTGGGGGGGCATGTGTGGTGCTCTCACCAATGACATAATTCACTTACTATATGTTCTGTTAAATGTTATGTTGTGTGGTCCGTCATCCCCACTGTTGTGTGATACTTGTTATTGTTGCGGTCCCTTTAAGTGTTCCGATGACGTTTCATATTGCCGCCATTTCTGTCATGCGCGGCGCCATGTTTTTAGTCAGTTACATTAAGTTATTAAACGCGACTCACAGAGTCTTAATGTGAGAAGTTGTGCGGCTCGTTTCTTCGCCTTAAGGCAACTTCCACAAGGCTACTCTTTGCAGCAGTCTGTGTTGCATGACACTTCAGCATCATCTCATCCAGTCAACTGTTAAACGAAATGCAGGTTGCGCCAGAAGAATAGAGATTCTTTGGTAACATGATGTCACCACACATTCGCAGGGGGGTTGGCATGAAGCTAGAATATTTTGAAAGGACACTGTGCCAGCAAAATTCGATAGCATGGCAATGAGAATGCATTTCGAGAGCCGAAGGTCCTTGGTTACCCATGGCCAAGGTTTGTTTTTGTAACGGATGATGTCGTCATTCATTGGCATGGGGAAATGTCAGAATGTTTTGAAAGAATACACCACCGCTACGGTACATTCGATGGATTACGCACTATCTTGTCGCTTTTATCAATCAAAGTTTGCGTACAAATTGCCTTTTTTCTTTAGTGTTGCTGATTTGTTTTTAACCAAGCCTATAAGTTGGCCTGTCCGTCGCCAAGGTATATTTCGGTAAGGGATGGTGTGTCAGTCACTTTAGCGTGGAGAAATGTTGGCACAGAAAACTTTCGACTAGCATTGCTAGAAAACACTCGACAACCATCTTCTCTGTTGGCTCTTCGTTTTACCCGTGGACAGTGGGCACATACATGGGCACTGACGTCATAGCCTAATTGGATGCTGATTCTCATGGTTTTGCCATAATAATCAATTAATAGCAGAGTTGTAGAAGTACTCTTAGAATGTAATTACATATCTAGTCGTATGATATTACAAAGTTGAAACCATTTGATATCATACCACTAGTGTAATTTCGTAAGAAAACGTAATTTCAATTTTCTTGTAGTATGACCTGCATATGAAGAAACTGACAATAAAAGCTGACTTGACTTGACTAATTACATTTGAAATAGTACTTCTACTTTATAAACCATGCTTAATGGGAACCATTGCTTCAAGTTGGTCTGCTCCCGCAGGGTTTATTTTGGTAACACAGGATTGCATACCCCTTTGGCTACCCAGACAAATCTCGCCCAGCAAAATCTCCACTCATGAAATTTGGAAAGGAGGACATCATTTCTGTCAAATCGTCAAGGCGGACATTTCTGCAATTTTTGGGAAGTGGACACAATAAGGTCGTTCATGATGGCGTTTTTTCAACCAGGCAGCAAATTTGCTAGGCAGCGAGCATGCTCACTGTGTCCGCGTGAAGCATCCTGGTTAGAATTTCCGTTCACGACGCAGTTTAAGGGAGTGACCTCTGCGCGGCAGTCGTGTCACATGGCGTTAAACCATCGTGGGAACAAAAGTTTTGTCAAGCAGCCACGCAGTACCACAAGAGCAACTGCTGGGCAGAAAACCTCCTCCATGCCGTCAGTAATCTGCTGTGATTGGCATTCATCAATCTGACGTGAATTGCAGGTGTAGCCCACATGCTTGTGAGGCAGCTCACTCGCTGCTCCAAGTAGGAAGCAGCGTTTTTTATGTCTTGGGAAATCACGTTAGAAAAAACTGTCCAACTTGTTTGCCAAGCATTCAACTCCACCTTTATTAGACTAAGCAGATCTCGTGTTGATCAAGCATTTTTATGCTTGGTTGCGACCTTGCCTATTGACAGGTTCATTCAAGGATTTTGGTCCAGGCAAACACATTAAGGTCGTTCGTGATGGCGTTTTTTAGGCCAGGCAGCCAATTTGCTAGGCAGCGAGCATTCTCACTGTGTCCGCGTGAAGCATCCTGGTTAGAATTTCCGTTCACGATGCAGCATAAGGGAGTGACCTCTGCGCCGCAGTCATGTCATATGGCGTTAAACCATCGCGGGAACAAAAGTTTTGCTTAGCAGCCGCGCTGTACCATAAGAGCAAGTGCTGGGCAGAAGACCTCCTCCATGCCGTCGGTAATCTGCGGTGATTGGCATTCATCAATCTGACGTGAATTGCAGGTGTAGCCCACATGCTTGTGAGGCAGTTCACTCGCTGCTCCAAGTAGGAAGCAGCGTTTTTTATGTCTTGGGAAACCACGTTAGAAAAAACTGTCCAACTTGTTTGCCAAGCATTCAACTCCACCTTTATTAGACTAAGCAGATCTCGTGTTGATCAAGCATTTTTATGCTTGGTTGCGTCCGTGCCTATTCTCTGGTGACCTACAATAAGGCCACTGCCTTAGGCTCATTCCACCTTGTGCAACGTATACATGCACAGACAGTCAGCAAGCATTCTGGACTTGAAATGTTGCATGATGGTTAGAAATCGTGCCGGACTTGACCAAATTCAGTCGTACTGTGACGAAGACATGAGGTCAGGTGTGACATGGTGTCAAAATCTTACAGGATCAAAATGATTGCAGATGAACCGTGCAACACCTGAAGTTGCTTATCATTAGGTGCGATCGACTTGTCGTCAACGCATGCATGCGCATTTAGACAGCAATGCACCATGGATGAAAATGCTGCATGACGGTTAGATTTCGTCGATGTTGCCGACATGTCACATCGTGTCAAACTATCGCGGGATGAATGCGACTGCAGTCAGATATTGCTGCCTCAGCAGTTGCTTATCCCCTTCAATGCTCGTCTGTGGACTGCCTCCGAGGTCACACGCCCATCAACTGGTTGGTCAACAACTCACTCACCTGTGTATATGGGTCTTGTCTCACACCTCTACACAAGTTTGCGCAGGTCCCCACTTCAGCTCCTCCTCACTGCCTGTCCCCCCACTCCTCACATGTGGTGTGTTAGTAGAGCAAACCGGTGCGAGCTCATCGTCTCGTTCATATTTGTGGCCGACTTTAAATGCGCTGTATTTAATAACACCCACATCGTGACAACAAGTTCTCGCTCACGTGCTTCGTCAGTGTTGATCGACAGTAACAGAAGTCGTATGGGGCTACTGTTGATGCTCATTGCAAGGATGTGCATACCTTCTCCACAGTGACGCACCCACCCAGTGACGAACTGGTTGGCCAAAAGTATGCTGATGTTGTCCTGCACCCCTACAAAGTTTGTACTTCACTCCAACTCCCTCTCCGCACCTGTCCCACCTCACATGTGAAATGCTACATAGGTCAAACAGGTGCAATCGAGCTCATCGTCTTGTGCAAATTTGTGGTCGACTCATGTTTAGCGCTGCCCGCATTGTAACCGTGAGTTCTCTCTGACATAGCCTAGTGAGCAGTTGTTGGACGACGAAAGTTGGTCTCGACCGTCCGTCACGCCGTGGGTGCACTAAACAGTGCATTTAAAGTTAACCACAAATTGGTTTGAAGTGGGGTGAATTGCAAACTATTTAGGGGTGTGGGACAAGGCGTCTACACAGATAGAACTATCAATACACTCCGGCAGAGAGGACAGGTTATTATATGTAGCTACACTCTTGTGTTGTTGTTGTCATCGCTGTGTCTATATCTCTCCAGTCCTCGCCCACCAGCTCTCCCGTTCCCCCGAGCACCACTTTCCTCTCTGCTACCGGTCAACCAGTTCAAGGGTGTGTAACCGTGGAGGCGGTATACTGACCCTTGCTATGAGGATCAACGGGGATAAACAACCGCAGATCTGCAATCGCTTTGATCCCTCGAGAGTTTGACACCATCGTGATGGTGCAGTGCTGCGTAACCAAATGGCAAAGTGCGCATGTGCGCTGCCCAGCAAAAGCAGCACTGTGTCATCACGAACTCGGCCCGCCCATGTCACACGTCGTGTCTTCGTGACAGCATGGTAAAATCGGACAAGATTTCCAACCATCCAACAACATTTCCAGTCAAGAATGCATTGATAACTTTGCATGTAGATGTTATGCAAAGTTGAATAAGTGTAACGTAGGCTAAGCAGAGTTCGTGTGGAACGTTAAACCTCCCTCCCGAAAGCCTCATACAGTGTTGATGCCGTTGGGCTGGAGGACTGGTCCTTTAGTCCAGGGGTATAGTAGCCTCGCGACGCCATCCTATGTACTCCACCCAAAGATTTTGGCTCCGCACATCTAGCTCGTTCAAAAAGTCGAGAATCCCAAGAAAGCCAACCTAAAACCTCGGGAAAGTGGGAGTGAACATTTGGTGACGCAATGTCAGATCGATAATAATCGAGGTTGATCTCAGGCGGAAGTATAGAACAACGAGTTCCCGAGCTTATGTTTTGTGTGATGACACACGCATCATCAACATGGCGCCCATGCATGCAACTGTAAACAGTATCATAAATGCTAAAATATCGTCTTGTAACTACTATCAACAACACCAGTTGATGTCATTCAATTGCAGATGCACATATGACAGCAATGCTGGTCTCTGACTGTTTAATTTAGCTTACTTCAGCTAAAATGATATGTCGTGGGTGTGGAGGCTCAAGTGGAGGTGAAAAAAAGAAAAGAGAACCAAAACAAAACACGCATGATTCCGATTGTGCCGGGATCAGTGGCGTTCATGCGCTTAAGTCCAGAACTCGGTTGTCACATGAGCAGTGTCGTCAGCTGTCTTGAGAGGTCCCAATATCGTGAAGGCACCAATCGTCTGTCAAAAGCCTCGAGCTCGGTTCTCTCAGTGTTTAGCCAATCAGCAAACAGTTGAGAGGGATGACGCGGAACTCACCCGCGAGCTCCGTTACTGATTGGTTAAGGTAACTATATTCACACTTTCGTTTTGTTATTCGTTTGCTTTTGCGACTCTATATCGCAGCAGGCATGCTAATAAAGCACAATATGGGTTTTAATTTGAGTTTGGAACCGTTGTAGTTGACGAGGTGACAGGTTTGTGTCGCCGAGGGGGACGGACTGCAGGAATACCTCCGTCACATAAGTCTACTGACAAGTTTGGTGATGGGTTTTGGTCCACATAGTTTGACAGTTTTGGTAGCCTAGGAAATGCATGGGCGGACAAATGTCCTCCTTGACGATTTCAGGAGCATTGTCTGCCATTCCAAATTGGAGCAAAGATTTGTCTGTGTGCAGAGATTTGTCTGACATTCATCTGACATTAGGCCTGGCTGATTACAGTGTAGGCTATCCCATAGGCCTAGTCTCAGTAGAAGGCTAGACCTTCTTTTGAGGTAGTTTTCTTCGCTTTTTCATTATTTATACGTAGGCCTATATGAATGTATAATGTGTGTAGCATATTGTATAGATGATGTTTGTACTGTGATTGTCAGAGTGAGAAGTCCTTTTTGTTGTATCTTATTATTTCTTGGCAGGATAAAGTTTCAACCTCAACAATCTTCTACAGATTCCCTGTACTGTGATGTCTCCACTGTGGGCCTTGAGCCTGTAATAAAGTTTATAAGACAAGGTCCTAGGCCTACTGTATTGGAGCCCTATCTCACGCCTTTCGTAAAGTTTTCACGAAAAAAATAACTTTAATTTTCGTGGTGCATTCACGTTATTGCCCGTTTTTCGTGGTTGGGCAACGAAACGCTGCCTATTCATTTGAATTGCCCCACTGCTGCTATGGTTATCCAAGCGTCTGCAGGGGCGGGGAGGGGGTGCTGACAGAACACTGCTGATACACTCGGGACTTGACGCCCTTTCGGTACTTACGCCTTATGTCATACGACCCTAAACCTAAACCTAAACCTAACCCTAACCTTAACCCTAAACCTAAACCTAAACCTAACCCTACTTAACCCTAAACCTAACCCTAACCTTAACCCTAAACCTAACCCTAACCCTAACCCTAACCCTAAATTGCTTGTTTGAAATGTTTGATTACCATGTGACGGTACTGAAAGGGCGTCAAGCTAGTGGGTCGCTAGGCAGCAGTCGGGCAATTCAAATGAATAGGCAGCGTTTCGTTGCCCAACCACGAAAAATGGGCAATAACGTGAATGCACCACGAAAATTAAAGTTATTTTTTTTCGTGAATACTTCACGAAAGGCGTGAGCTACGGTTGTGTATTGCATTGCATACTATTTACATGGGCCATTCCCATATTACTATAGGCTGCTACATTTTAAAATAGTCATGAAAAATAAACTAGAGCAGTGGCTCTCAACCTTTCTTGAATAAACGCCCCCTGGACCTCATCGTAAGCCTCTCTAAGCCCCCTTCATGACATAAGCCTGCCAACGCCCCCTTTATTTTTAACAAATAAAATTGACTAATTCTCCTTAACTAAGCCACCCACCCCTATCCAGCGTCAGGTTGAGTGTCCTTTACACAGATCTACAGCATACTTATTACTGAGCTGATTAATATAGGTCTGTGGTCCTTTAAGGCAGAGATTTGTTGACCTTACCAACATGGCGGAGAGTGTGTTTCCTCAGCACGTCTAATCGGATACGTAAAGACACGCCTTTTCCGGACACGTTATTGTTGCATCAGATAGTCTGCATTGACAGAAATGGCAAGCTCAGGAGAGCAAGGTAAGATGATAATAATTCATTATTTTAAAGAAAAGCTCAACCACTTGAAAGTGTACCTCATAACATGACAGTCAAACACGCACGTAAAACGGAATTTATGTTTGACCTTCTCAAACAATAGCGTTAACACCGCATCACATCACAGAATTGGTGTCTCCTTGTTAACATTACGTTACATTCATAATAACACAGCTGGTCCTGCGTGTGCTATGTCCAGTTTTCTCTACGCAACATTTTGGATGATATGCCCTGATGTAGTTCGCTCCGCGTTCTGTTGTACGCTCACTGACTTGATTGTCCAGTCAGATTTCTGGATGCGGTCAAGCAGTAGCCTAGTTATTAGGCTACCATATGCAAGATTCTGTTTTCTTCGTTTCGGTTCATTTCTGTATAGGCTACTTGGCTAAACTTTTGATTGGGATGACAATTCTGCATCCCATATAGCTTTCATTTTTAACCAGTACATTCGTTTAGTACGGTGATTTGCGGTTAATTGGCTTTGTGTGACCGATAGGCTATTCCTTGCTCCAAGGCTGAATGAAAAAACAAAGTCTATGAAAATCTTGGTTTTGGTCTGATGTCGGAAACAAATCACCCATGGCAAGGCGTTGGAAAAGAACGGCACATGTAGCCTCTGGTTTCCTTTCAGTTTTGAAATGAAAAACGCCCAAAGGCAGATAAACCATGTCGACCCACACTTTCACTTTCCCATTTGATTTAACATTAGGCCTACTCAGATGGCATGGGCAACTGGCAAGTCCAGCTACTGAAGACCATGCAAGTGTCAGAGCGCCTCACCACTGCTGTCAGCTCAGCAGTGAGTGTACACATCATGTCAACATCATTCATCCCCTGGCATGCCAATGCACACACCTGAATGTAGGATGTCTGCAGATATGCCATACACGAGTACATGTTTGTGTGAGTATGTATATGTGTGTGTGTGCCTTCTTGTCTCCACAGCCTTTGACTATGGCTTCTTGCTGAGCATAAGGGAGGAGGCTGTCAGGGTTCGAGCACTGAACGAGTACCTGCGCTCTCGCAGTTACCTGGCCGGGTTTAGTCCCTCTTCAGCTGACGCTGAGGCCTTTGCGCTGCTGGGCAAACCCCCGCACTCAGAACATGTTCACGCCCTGCGCTGGTACAGGCACATAGAGGCCCTTCAGCAGCAAGGCCCCCAGCCCCCCCCAGAACTCTGCAGTGAGTAGACAGAGGCCCCTGGCGTCAGGGCAGACTAGGCCAAAGCAAGCATGCCGTCTGTAATGTCACCGTAGTCACCGTGTTGTGTAGTAGTACTGTGGGGGGTCCTTCTGCTATGCATTTATAACGGTAACCTTTTCCCCACATTTTTGGTTGGACAGTGACAGTTAGAGAGCATGTGCACCGCTCGCTAGACAATGCATTGAGTTTTTTTTTATTTTGCACTATTGACTTGAAAATAGGCTAGTGTGGCTTCAATGGGCTGCCACTCGAGCTAGTAGAGGCCTTTGTTGTTGTTGTTTAGCCTTTGTGACGCTTGCTAGATACTTCCACATTATGTCAGTATAACTTTCCCATCACCTCGCTGACCTCATAGTCATGGATGTGTGTGTGTGTGTGTGTATGTGTGTGTGTGTGTGTGTGTGTGTGTGTGTGTGTGTGTGTGTGTGTGTGTGTGTGTGTGTGTGTGTGTGTGTGTATGTGTCTGTCTGGAAGCTTATGTGTGAGACAGTGCAGGGTGTCTCCCTATTAAGATTATGCCTGGTGTGATTATGCTGGCTGTGTGTGCATTGCATGCCATTTCTCCGTCTCCACCGCTCAGTGGCTACCCCCACTAACAGGTGTGCCTGGAGGGGCCTGCTCCCAGGCGGCTACCCTTGTCATTCACATGTGTGGAGGAACTCATGAACATAAACACACCAGCAGAGGTATCAGTCCCGCAATCAGAAATGAAAAAGAAAACCCTTCCACAAGTTTGATCCAATCAGCTCTGAATCTGATGATTGTAATGATGAGTAGGCTACTTAAGGCAGGAAGGCCAGTTGCTCTCCAGTTACTACAACTAGTGATGTCATCTGCGTTGGAAAGAAACTGTGGCAGGGTTTTTCTCTTTTTAAATCTGAGCGGGATTTGTGACATCTCTGCATGACAGACACCCTAATCCCTTCACATCAGAAAATTCTGTCTGTAAAAGGTGGAAAAGTTTGACTGACAGAGTAAACGTCCTGCTTAGATTTCCCTTGATGATTTCACCAATTATCTCATCAACCTGGCTTTAACCTGGTAATTAAGACCGGCTTGTTCATTGAGTTGGCTGGAGCAAACATTTTTGCAGGGTTTTTACGTTCTGAACCCGGGTTTTTCCACCTCTGTCTGTCTGTCTACATAATACCGCTTGTGCTAAGGAGAGATGATATTAATAATGTGTTCATGAAGCCCACCTCTCGTCTCTTTCAGCAAAGGGAAAGAGGGTCCAGCCAGCCTGGGCTGCTCCAGAGGGATGCCAGCCACCTCAGCTCAAGCTCTACAACAGCCTCACTCGCAACAAGGTGGGGGTTCAGTGTAGCTGCATGCTTTTTGCTTTCAATTTTGTTTCACTCTCAATATGACTAAACACAACTCTATTGCGGAATGGATGCCCTGTCTCTCTGGATGGTGGAATACTTTTCGTTTTACTTTGACTTTTATTTTAAGAACCAAGAAGCAGTGTTGCGCTCTTCCTTGTGAAAACTGATGACTGAAGGACCAAGACCACAAAAATAGTTGTGCACATATAGATGACATCTTAACTTCCTCAAATATGCTACTTACACTGCAAGTTTTTCATGTGTGCATTTTCAGTTTATTGAGTCATGGTGCTCCCTCATCATTTTTAAGATGAGAGGATATTGCTTAATTTTTTTGCATTGATTGATTGTAGTAGTGATTATTGCGTGTCTGTGTTTTCCAGGAAGTGTTTGTGCCACAGAATGGGAGGAGGGTAACATGGTATTGCTGTGGGCCCACAGTCTACGACGCCTCACATATGGGTCACGCCAGGTAACACTCGCAAAAATCGCAGGCTCACCTACAGCCAGCACCTCATGCCACCAGCAGAGGTCAATACAACACTTTGCATACAACTTACTGGACACTTTGTTGGGCAGCCTTGGCCTAGTGGGTAAGGAGATAGGCTTTAGATCAGAGTGTTGCAGGTTTGAATCCAACCCATGCCCTACAACACCATCCATGGCTGAAGTGCCCTGTAGCAAGGCACCTAACCCCACATTGCTCCGGAACTGTAACCAAGAAAGTTGTTTTGGATAAAAACGTCAGCTAATTGTAATGTAATGTAAACTGGATATGTTGCAGTGCAGTAGTTCAAAGACTGACAACATTTTGGACTTCTTACTGTATTGTATTGATTACCTCTATGTGGTAATAAAACGGTTGCCCTCTTGTTTTCAGGTCCTACATATCTTTTGATATCCTGAGACGAGTACTGATGAACTATTTCAAATACGATGTCTTCTATTGCATGAACATCACAGACATCGATGACAAGGTAAGAGGAGATAACAGTGTGGGCCAAAGCTTGCTCTCAGTCAAGTCAGAAGTCTATGTGTGTAAATGTTTGCATGATAAACAAATGTCAAACACTATTTCAATGTTATATCACATCGTTTTCATAGTGTTCGACCATTTATGTCATTGCACTCCTGCCTAACGAAATTGTAGCTCAACACCCACAGTCATAACCACCTTTTTGTGCAGTTTTTGTTTTGTTATTACACATGACATAATGCTCAAACATCATTATTCTACGGTGCTCTCCAGCTATTGCACAGCTAATTTGACTATCCTATTGCACAGTGCATGTGCATTAAAATCGTACAAGGTGAGCTTTTTATTGTGCTGTTGGTACTGATGTTGTTTTCATCCTGAACTGTTTAATAGATTATCAAGAGGGCCAGACAGAACTACCTTTTGGAGCAATACAAAGAAAAGAAACCTGTGGCATCACAGATCCTGAAGGATGTCCTCACCGCCAGAGAGGTGAGACGGAGTGGGGAGTATCCTCAACACCAAAAGAAAATGGAATGAATGATCATTATAGTTCAACAGTCTGCCCAATTGTTGTGTTTGTCTCTTATTGCTTTGTAAAATTGAAGGAAAATGTCTTCACACTTAAATCCCCTTTGTGTTCTTTTTAATAATAGGCCAAGCTTTCGGTCTACTGACCTTCCTCAGGGCTGTCTGTTATTGCTTAAAATATGTGTCGTGCACTATACCGATATGACAAAGTTAATGACAGAGTTGTTGTAATTGTAATGTTGTGTGTGTGTGCAGCCTTTCAAGAAGAAGCTGACTGAGACCACGGACCCGGATAAGAAGCAGATGCTGGAGAGGCTGGACTCCGCTGTGACGGTGGCTCTGGAGCCCCTACAGCAGGCCGTGCAGAGCGGCGCCCCAGACACCAGCATCCACACACAGGCACAGGTAGGCCAGCATACTCCATCAGACTCTCTGACATAACCACATGAGAATGCTGCTACATCTAAACACACACACACACACACACACACACACACACACACACACACACACACACACACACACACACACACACACACACACACACACACACACACACACACACACACAGGTAGGCCAGAATAGGATGTATGAGTCTTAGGATCTCTGTCATCTCCCAATGTATTGATGTCATACTGATTGCCATAATGATGTTGCAGTCTATTAAACAGAATTTCCTTTTCTTTCACCAGCTGAGATATTTTTTTCCCATGGATGTTCCTTGAGATAATACAGTGTGTTTCACTATGTACACAGTTTCCATGTACAGCAACATACATCAGCAACATACATCAACACATTCAAATATTTCCGTGCTGTTATTCCTATTTTCAGTCCAGCAAACAATATGACACATTTGCACTGCAGTTGACCCACCCAGTCACACTTAAACACTTTGCCTCAGTGTATTTTGGGTTGTTAAAGTTTGCTATTTCATTCATTGCTTCATTTTTTCAAAGATCCTGCTGGAAGAGTCCAAAGATCTGCTTTCTGACTGGTTGGATGCTCAGTTTGGCAGTCAAGTCACAGAGAACTCCATCTTCTCCGCATTGCCAAATTACTGGGAGGGGGAGTACCACAAGGATATGGAAGCCCTGAACGTGAGTACCTCCATTTGCTTATCTATGTAGGAGTCAGAAGGTGTGTACTGCATGCAGGGGGAACTTAAAGTGATGGTTCGGAGTAGATTCACCCTAATGCCATTTGAACCGTGACACCCATCCAGTAGTCCACCTGAAGTGTTTTCTGGCTTAGGCTTACATCAACAGAGGTACCGAGTTATTCGATGTTTATTCTGGATAGCTTGTCACAATCGCACATGGATTCCGGACACTATCTCCAAACTTACTCCACAAAAATCACATGTTACGACACCAAACTTCTACAGTAGTACAAATATGGCCTGTACTCACAAAACGAAGCATTTGTAAATAGTCAAGAAGTTTATTATTATCAACACAAGTCAAATAGCTTTTCTGCTGCTAAAACTGCGCCGGAGTTACTTCCGTCATCTTAGACTAGCCCATAAAAGTCCATATTTGTGCTACTTTTTTTTAAAGTATTTTTTAGGGGCTTTTTGCCTTTATTATTACAGGACAGTATGAGAGTAGACAGAAAATGACTGGGAGAGAGAGATGGGGAAGGATTGGGAAATGACCCCGTCCGGACTCGAATCGGGGTTCCCGTGGTGGGCATGTAAGCCCAAATGTGGGGGGCTTAGCACGCTGCGCCACAGCCCAGACTGCATGTGACTTTCTTATCAAAGGGAATGAGATGGCTTTTCCAGGTTTTAACCCTGGAAATACAGTATACCTTGCAGTGTTATTAAAGTATCACAGGGAAGGTCATATTTGTTGCCCTCTTCAAAAATGCACATTGCAAATGAACATTTTTCCGCATTTGCAGATCCTTCCAGCAGATGTACTCACGCGTGTCAGTGAATACGTTCCAGAAATTGTAGACTTTGTAAAGAAGATTGTGGACAACGGTTATGGGTAAGAACCATCTGCCACTCCCTGTATCACTCAAAAGTACGTATTTATTATGCATGTATACTTGTGCAGACGAGGCCATCACTATTTTGCTCTGATTTGTAGATATGAGTCCAATGGTTCTGTGTATTTTAACACGGCGAAGTTTGACTCGGATCCCAAACATTCCTATGCCAAACTGGTTCCTGAGGCCGTCGGAGATCAGAAGGCTCTTCAGGAGGGAGAAGGTACAGTATGACCTGTCGACTTAGTGCCTGATCATAGTGACGCCTTACAGTGAATAAAGAGGACATGTGTTCATAGAACATTTTACTTACATTTATTGATAGTCTTGTCTGTCTTTTGATTTTACTTACATACCGGTACTCTAGATCAGTTTCATGATTTTTTTATTTGTGTTTTTGTCCTCTTTTTCTTATGTGTAAATTTGTGTGTGAATATGTATGTTGTTGTTGCCTCTTCTGCCCTTGTAGGAGACCTCAGCATCTCTGCTGATCGTCTCAGCGAGAAGCGTTCCCAAAACGACTTTGCCCTCTGGAAGGCCTCCAAGCCTGGGGAGCCCTCCTGGGATTCCCCCTGGGGAAAGGTGAACTTCCAACACTGTTTTTTACATGCTGAGTTTAAGCCTGTGAAGGAGACAGTTTATATGCTAAATGTAGGTACCTTAATACTGATAACAGAAATGTCTTTTTTGCGTTTGATTTGTTACCTCAGGGTCGACCAGGCTGGCACATCGAGTGCTCGGCAATGGCGGGTTCCATTTTGGGAGAGTCTATGGACATCCATGGCGGAGGATTTGATCTTCGCTTCCCCCATCATGACAACGAGTTGGCACAGTCTGAGGTAGATACTGGTGGTAATAGATTATTTGCCCAAATCAGTTACAATAACAATCAATTGTTTCCAATGAATACTTTTGGTCGACTTCATGGTTGTATTGATGGTATCTTTACAGGCCTTCTTTGACAATGACCACTGGGTTCGCTACTTTTTGCACACGGGCCACCTTACGATTGCAGGCTGCAAAATGTCCAAGTCTTTGAAGAACTTCATTACAATTAAAGATGCTTTGGCCAAACACACAGGTAATTATTGTGTAAAACAAAATGTTGGTAAATGTCATCTTCTGTGATTATTGAAGACTACATATTAGCGCTTTTAAATGCAACGAGTAGATAATTTGTAGACCTGTGTTATTTTTTTTTATTACTCTCATTTTTAGATCAATGAACATCAGTTTATTATCAGTTTATTAAATATCTCTGCCTTTGTAGGGGAAAGAATAAGATTGTTTCTTTGCTGAAACCATTGAAAGTATTTTGTTTCACTTTTTTTTTGATGAAGGACTTTTGGCATTTCATAGCATTATAGATTATATATTGTCCTGTGTTTCCCTCCTCCTCCAGCACGACAGCTTCGCCTGGCTTTCCTCATGCACTCTTGGAAAGACACTCTGGACTACTCGAGCAACACCATGGAGTCGGCCATTCAGTATGAGAAATTCATGAACGTGAGTTCTTTATATAACTGTTATCTTTAACCTTGGCTAACCTTAGGTACATGGCACGTTTTTGACCGATATCAATGTGAGTATGTGTTGACTTTTATTGAACTCAAATGGAGCGGTGTGTGCTTGTGGCAGGTGGTCAATCATTAACTCCCATTGAGGGTGGCACTGTTTAAAGGGAGGAGGTGGGAGAAGATCCAGAATTTGTGTGAGTGTGCGTATGTTCAGAGGAGTTGTCGAGCATCCCGTCCACAAGGCTGGACAACGCTGTCTTTCAGTCTTCTTGTGCTGGCGTGCAGGCTCTTCAGTCTCTGCAATGCAGAGGGCTTTACTGCTGAGCGGGTGCAGTCACAGTGGATGTCCTTCAGGGAGGGCAGAGGGAGAGGCAGGCTCACAATCCTCTCAACTGCACAGGAAAACTGTTTGCTTGGGAAATGTTTTACTTTCTTCTGCTTGTTGGACAATCTTGAAACATTTTAGTTCCTGAACACCGCAATGACACAGGAGGTGTGAACATTTCGAAAGTGGTGGGAACCTGCACCATCCTGGTTCTCTGTGGGCCTGAAAACAGCAAGAGATGTGGACGCAGTGGAATTAAATACTGGTTGCCCTCCGCAGCAGCTCCATTATGGCTGACATTGATTGACGTGAAGAGGTGCAGTGTGGTTGTTTTCAGGCCGATCGAGAGCAGTGCCGGTTTCCACACCTAATCTTGAACCGACTTATGTGTTCAAGTGAGTGTTTGTTTGTGTAAGCAACAAACATACCTCAGCAGCAGGTCAATCTGGGTCACACACACACACATGTGGTAAAATCAACAAATGGGAAAAAAACGCTGCTCATTCACCAGTTAGCGTTTTGGTTCCGCTGCAGGAACTGGTACTGTTTTTTAAAAAAAGGAAAATATTCATACTATTTATTGTTGATTGATGGAACTGCAAACTTAATTGCCCACTGATGGGATTAATAAAGTTTTCTGAATCTGAATCTGGCACTGCTGTAGCTGGTATGAAAACTAGTGTGTAGTCGTCGTGGGTCAATAAGGTGAAGAGGAGAGGCTCAGTAGCCCACATCCTTTGGGAGCTCTGCTCTTCCTGACAGGAAATCCAGTAGCCAGGTGCATATCGTGCAGCTGATGTCTAGACGGTCTAGTTTCAGCATGAGTTGCTGGGGGACAGTTGTGTTGAATGCACAGCTGAAGTTTGTGAATAGCATTCTAACAGACAAGCTATGGCCTAATACCTCAGGAGTTTGTCTTGGGTTTGGAAGTTTAACAGTTTGAATAACATGGATGGTTTTCCACCCTCTCATCCAGTGTCCTTTCACCTAATCCCACATTGGTCTAAAGACTGCAAACAATACTGTGTACCCTACATCCTACAGTACACTTTGTTGAAGTTGAAAGTGTCTGGTAAGTGTATTACAGTGTAATGTAGTGTAACACTGGGGTCTCTAGTGCTTGGGTGTGTGAGAAGTGAGGACTGTTGAGAGATCATTAGTGGTTCAGTGTTTAGTGCGGTATGCAATTGGAAATGGGTCATGGGTGCGGTTAAAGATATTCCTTGATGTGATCCATGACAGGCCGGTCAAGACACCTCATAGGGATGGGGGAGAGCGCATGTGGACGCTAGTCATTAAGGCAGGAGGGAGATGAGGGAGAGGTTTTTCTCAGCACAGGCAGGGACGTAGTTGAACGCTTTGAGGCACATGGGAATGACTGCATAGCTCAGTGATGTGTTGAAGATGTCTGTGTCTCTTAGTACTCCACCATGGATGTTTCAGGAGCCAAGGATTTGCTTGCAGTCAATCTACCCTGCTAATCTGGTATCATAAAGAGATTACAAACCTAGGATTTTAAGATATCTTGGCAACATGAGATATAGATGCCATTTACCTTTACATGATGTCAAAATAATTATTCTCCCTAAATGCTATTTTTAGAAGGATTGCCGGTACATTCCTAAAGTGTTGTGTTTCTTGTGTAAAACATGTACTTATATTTGTGATTTCTGCCTGTCTACAGGAGTTTTTCCTGAACGTTAAGGACATCCTCCGGACCCCCACTGACATCACCGGCCAGTTTGAGAAATGGGAGGCTGATGAGATTGATCTGAACAAGAGGTGAGAAATCCTCACCAATGTTTTTTTTTGTACTGTGACCTTTCATAAATCTTTCCAATCTTTTTAAACCCTTTGAATCTCTATACATTGCTACAGTGGCCTGTGCAATGTGGATTGTGGATAGAGATGTTTGTTGTGTGAATTAGCTATTTAAAGAGGTGTGTGCGTGTGTGTGTTCGTGCGTGCAGTCTCTTCGACAGGAGAGCAGCGGTGCACGAGGCCCTGTGTGACAACATCGACACGCGGAAGGCCATGGATGAGATGCGCTCCCTGGTGGCCCGGAGCAACACCTACATCGCCAGCAGGAAGGCCGCCAAGCTGCTGCCCAACCGCATGCTGCTCCAGACCATCGCCCTCTACCTCACCGACATCCTCAAGGTCAGCCACAGAGCATTGAGGAATCAACCCTTTCATGCAGAGGCAATATTATAAGCTTGTTGTCAGTGGCGGAACAATTACATACAGGGCCCCAGGGCAAACCATCTATAGGCCCCCTCCATACAGCCTGCCATGGTCACAGTAAGGCCCCCAACACCAATACAGGAGGGCCTTGGGGCAAATGCCCTGCTTGTCCCCCCTATAGCTCTGCCCCTGGTTATTGTTACCAAAATGGTAATGAGCTTGTCAATCTGTTACTTAATACTCGTTATTGGCTATTTGGTTATGATGTAATTAAGGCTTTGTCAGCAAACAGGCAGTGGGATCGCCAGTGATCCCATCTCCATCAAAGGGCTACAGGGCTGAAAAAAATGCTACTATATACAGTCAAATACAACATCCAGTACAGCATTGCTTCCCTTTCCAGAAGCAGAATTTGAATGAATACAGTATTCTCAGAATGTTGACCTTTTTTTTTTGACTTGTTAAAAAAAAGTAAATTTCCTAAATCTATTGCACCACTTTTAAGGCAAAAACATGGCTTAGGTTTTTGTTTGCAGAATTGTGAATGTTGACTAATGCATCAGTTTGAGTTGGCAAATAAATTTTAACTTTGTTATTGTATTTTTATAGACATTTGGAGCAATTGAAGGAACCGAGCCCATTGGTTTCCCTGTCGGAGGAAGTGGCCAGAGTGCTGATGTAAGTGCATATACTGTACTTGGACCAATTACACGTTCTGAATGATCAGAACCAATGAGCTAGGTATACTGTAGATGACTGAATGTACATTATCTTACATCAGTATCCTAATTATGTTTTTCTCTGCAGTTGGAAAGCACTGTGATGCCCTATCTCAAGGTCCTGTCAGATTTCAGGGAAGGAGTTCGGAAAATCGCACGTGAACAGAAAGGTACGCTAGTAGTTCACCTAATACTTGCTATAAATAAGGCTTTCCTAATCCGCATGTAATACAGACAGCCCTGGTTTTGTGTGGTGAACTGTATGGGCTCTGTTTTTTTTTTTTTTTTTAGTTACTGGGGTCCTTCAGCTGTGCGATGAGGTGCGTGATGATACTCTGCCTGAACTTGGCGTCCGCCTGGAAGACCATGAAGGTAATGTGTGTGTGTGTGTGTGTGTGTTTGTGTGTGCGCGCGTGCTTGTGTGTGCGAGTGTGCGCGCACGTGTGTAAGTGTGCATACTGGTGTTTGTCTATTTCTGATCATTTAGCCTTGCACAATACCAGGTTGCTTCCATCTCTTGCCCCTACAGGATCCAGCATTGGTACGGCATGCTCAATGCTCACTTCTCATGTCCACAAAGGATAGAGTGTGTATGTGCATATGTGTGAAATGTATCAATACATGCTATGTTTTCTGTGTTTAACCTGACAGTGATTTCTCTCTATATAAAGCGAAGAGTTCCATTATTATTACTTTGTAATTACTTTGTAATCATACTTGTTTAATAGACCAAAACTGAACAAAAAACCATTAGATGGAATTAAAGGAAAGGATGAAAAGAAAAAGTAGTGTTCAGAGATATGTGCATCATATATAGTGCATCAGATATATGTACTCCCTTTTCCATTTATTTTACCCCATAACTATAAAATGGATGTTCTCAATGTTTTTCCTGACCTCTTTCCTCCCTTCATGTTCTACAGGACTTCCAACGGTGTTGAAGCTGGTGGATCGGGAAACTCTGATGAGGGAGAAGGAGGAGAAGAAAAGGGTAGGCATCCAGTCCAGGCCCAAGCCAACCGGGTTTCCTCTTGCAGGAAATGGCTGCCTATAATACGTCTACAGTATCAGCACAGTGCTAATACAAAAGCTGTCCTTCAGCAACTGAATTATCTGTTCTCGCTTGTAAGGCGATCAGCCCCCTCCGCCAAATGGAAAATGCACCTCAACATCCCAGGCCTGCTCAAGAGAGCAAAGAGCAAGAAAGAGCAGGGAGAGAAAAGATCCTCCAGTCAAGTCATGAAAAATGTATTCAATCCTGTCAATATGAATGGCGGTCTTCGGAATATATTGTGAGGACTCGTGTTGCACGTGGCAATTGTTTGGGCATAGTCCGACCACTTATGTGGGCTTAGCTCCTTGGAACACTCTGGAACTCCTTAAGCTCAGCAGGTGGATAGCACAGTCATGTCAACATTTGTCCAGCTTTCTTGACTGCTTACAAATAACACCTTAGCTGAGCAATTCATCTTAAGTTCCCTGAAACAAAGAGAGCACAAAGAGAATAAAAAATGAGTTTTAAATTGTTGTTGGCATTGAAAGAGCATGGTCAGGTGTGAGTTGGACACTTTTAACATCAGTGCCCTTCACCTAAGTGCAACTGTGACTGTCAATCATTTTTTCCCCTGAAGTAGGCTTTGTTAAACAGCTGTTGGAGTAAGCTGAGTTGAACCTTTATTCTGTAGGTTGTATGTGGTTTGTTGTTTGTTCCGATGTAACTTTCACACACTGTCCCTGCTTTTGGGAACTTCTTAAAGAATGTCTAATGTTCTGTTCATCCTGCAGTTGGAGGAGGAGAAGAGGAAGAAAAAGGAGGAAGCCGCAAAAAAGAAACAAGAGCAAGAGGTAAGCACATGGGCAGAGTTTTTACATTTCGTTATGCAACACAACTAGTACAAGATGCCCAGGGCCGGATTAGCATGGCCAGTGGCCCTCAGGCTACAAGTTATTGTAGGCCCCCTGAGTCATCATGGACTGTTTTTGTTATGTACAAACGTGGATGTTGTTGCAGCAAAATTTCTAAATGAATAAGCAATTAAGTCTGCTTCTTAAATTGAGGAATATTTAGTCAGTTCTTGATTAAGATAGCTCCAATGACATCTTTTAAGATGGAAAATAGAGCTGGGGTGCTATATGTTTACATTGCCCTGTCAGTATTCCATCGCACTGTGTTGCGGAAACAAATATTTCATGAGATTAAAAAACAAAACAGAACAAGGAATGACTGCTCATTATTCACTTTATTCTTTTTTTGTCCACATGCAGATGGCTAAACTGGCCAAGATGAAGACTCCACCCAGTGAGATGTTCCGCTCTGAAACAGACAAATACTCTGCTTTTGATGACACTGTACGTTTGTTTTCGCTTCTTTTGTTAATACATGTCTATTATTCTTGATGATGCATTACTTATTACTCCTCTTTAGTTATGTTTGTGTTGCATGTGACACAATGTGATGTATGTGACGGACCACAGTCAGTGTTTCAGCACCTGGCGCATTTGTTTCTTTTAGCCTGTGTTTCTGCTGACTAATGTGATTTTACCACGTTTCTCCCTTTAGGGCTTCCCCACACATGACACAGAGGGCAAGGAACTAAGCAAGGGACAAACGAAAAAGCTCCGCAAACTTTACGAGGCACAAGAAAAGTTACATAATGAATATCTTCAGATGAGTCAGAATGGCAACTGAAGAGTCTGGGAGAACAAGTCCACTTGGCCCTGCCCTGCAATCCGCCCATTCTGTGTGCCCTTTTCTGTGTCCAGGTGTGCTTGTCAAATTGAGGCCTGCAAGATGCCTGCAATCTTTGTGTCTTTGGACAGAATCCAGGCTTTGATTTTCCACATGGTTGGAACATTGCTGAAAAAAATAATTCCCTTTATTGTGGGGTCATGAATTGTGATTAGAGGACATTAAGTATGAGTAGAACGGTTTAAGGGCATCAGGACAGTATGTTTGATGTGGGTGATACTGAGGTATTCAGACTGCTGTGCCTCTCATTACAGTCAGTTTCTGCTCCTTCTTCTGCAGGATTCTTCTGGAAGTTTTCTGTGGTGGTGACATTAAGCTATTGACGATTTCCAATAAATGTTTCTATGAACTTTAAGAGCAGTAATAATAAATGCTTTCTTTCAAAAAAGATAAAATGAATCATTGACTTGAATCATTTATGAAAATGAAAATGAAAATTGCATTCTCCATGTAAGCAACAATGCTAGAATTTGACTGGATAAACAAACAAAATTATTTTTTAATCACTTCATTCTTAATTATTTATAATTTATAATGTCTGATGACTTTTGGCAACAGATTCCAGCACTTTTCAGTAGAGTGCTGAGTTTGAGATTTTGGTGTCCAAAAGTAGACTTTTGTCACTGGCCAATGAGGTTCAACTTTACTGCATAGTGGGCCACTCCATTGAAGCCTGGAGCGTGAAGTCATAAAAAACAGCTCAAACCAAGGTAAGGGTCGGAACTTGGGGAACAAAGATTATGAATTTGACAGTTGTTCTGTATTAACTGTTCACTAATTATTTCATAGTGGCAACACTAGTGGAAATACTGCGCATTGTCTTACAACCTGTGAAATGTACTTCGTGCAGTGTACATTTTGTCAGCTTATTGGCGCGGGCTAGTGTTGGCTTTTCAGAGATAACAAATCTAGCTAGCAAAGGAAAAATGCCTGCTTGTTTGCTGGGATTCGTTGAATAAACTGACGATTTTGACGAACAAGTAACATTTCAGCCATCTGCCTGATATCGTGCATCGTAAATTGCACATACAGCAAACGCAATACTTTATTCTGCTGCTAACCACCTACAGCTACAGATTGCTAGGTTAGCTTGAAATGTTGTGAGGTAGGCTATGGCAGTGATAGCATACCAGCTAGCCATGTCATCATTGCAGATATTACGAATAGTAGGCTACATGTCAGGTTGTTAATTGTTTGATTTTGTAACCCAGACAGGTGTGTGTTTCACGTTCGTACACTGACATTTATTAACTTGCTTACTCACCCGGTGCATTTTATACAATGTCCGCGTGAAGAGTGGCACCGCCCAATTTATTTTCTTATGTAGGCACGCAGCAGTACTCGTAGCCTTTTGGTTAACTTATTGTAGCTCGACAGTCTGCTAGCATGTCGGTCCTCGCTAACTCCCATGTAATTGGCTAGCATTTGTTAGCCACGACATTTCAAAGAGTTGACGTTGTTGTGGGATGACACTGCCTTGGGTGGTGTATGGTATTTCTCTGCATTAGGTGTGTAGCAGTGCAGTCACTCATACAGACACGCGTATCTTTTATAAATGAATTGGCTCGAGCTTTCACCTCACTTTAGCTAAGCTTGTGTTGCGTCATCGGACTGCGCAACATCGTACTCGGCATGACTGATTCGAACGTGTTGCTATTTCAAAACAATACAAGGCCGTGCGTTTTTGTCGCATTTTATACAAAGTATATTGTTCCCGCTATTTACAAGCGCCACTAGGAGTTAACATCTGTACACGCACGAAATGAAATGAAACTGTGGGGTTGTTGCGCCTCTGACAGTGGCAGGGTGAGCCGCGCATCTCGCGGTAAAAATGACGGTAAATGACAGCTTGGTAACTACAGTGCGCTTGACAGGCTTTATCTGACACAATCTTAATCTGGTAATTTCGGACATAAAGCAATGCGTTCTTAACTTTGTGTAATGCTGCCTTGGGGTAGACCTTCCCGATCCATACCATCAACGTTTTGGTTTGTTTTGACTGGTTGTGGTGTGGTTTTGAGTGATTGTAAGATGGCATGAGAATATATTTATAATGTTTACATGCATGCAATGCATGGCAATAATGGCAGCATGTGACCTTGCTGTGCTTTATTCCAGGAAATTGGAGCTGTGATTTTGAAATGGACGGAGACAAGGGTGAAGCCAAAGGTATTGGATGGTGTGATGTACTAGATCTGAAGGACTGATTTTTATCTTTTCGGGCTAGTGCCAGGTCCTTTCGATATTTACTGAAATATTTATTTGATGGCAATTAGTTCTTATATCTGGGTGGGTAATTAGATATTTATTTGAGGACTCTCTAGGTCCTCTGGCATGGTTGTCAGATCAAATGTCACTGTGCATTTTTAATGAAGTTCAATTTCTGGCTTAGCCAAGACATCCCTGTGAAATTAGCATTGCTGATAAGGCTATGCACTTGTAAGCTGTGAGTGTGGATGCATGCATACAAATGGTTACACACTTGCATTGTTACTTTTGATCAGTCACATTCCTATTACTTTTTGTTTTAAAAGGGGGTTCTCTTTCTGGTAACTGCAGCTAGTTGTATTTAACACAGATTACAGACATTCAGAGTTTGGTGACGGTAAACTTATTTCTATGTCATTGATCATGTCACTTTCTCTCCCCCCAGGCAAGGTGGGTGATCAAGTCATGCAGAACCCACAGGCCTTGGCAGCACTGCAGGACCGACTGGACAACATGCCACATGGTCCCTCCATACTGGAGAAGTAAGAGCTGACCGAGACTGGTGTAGTTACTGAGCTGTGTCTTGCTATGTGCAGCCAATGCAGCGTTTATGGAACTGCAATGTCTAATGATGTGTTTTGAAGTTAAACATCACTTTTTTGATGAAGCATTGGTCCACACTGTGAAGTGTTATAAGTAAATGTTCTACATAGTGTTCGCCTTGTTTTTGCATCCCTGTTTGTTGTGCTTACACAAGCTAGCACATTTTTACAAGAAGCCATAATTAATATCAATTGCTTTTGCTCCCATCTGTTTCAGCTTACCGAAGGCCGTGAAGAGAAGAGTGAATGCCTTAAAGAACTTACAGGTGAAGAGTGCACACATAGAAGCCAAATTTTACGAAGAGGTCCACGAGTTGGAAAGAAAATATGCCGCCCTTTATCAGCCCCTCTTTGACAAGGTAAGAAGATCCTGGCCAGGCCCGACTCTGCTCTTTGGGAACACTGCGACTGATGCCTTATCTGGGACTCACTTTCGGGAACATTATGACTGGGGTGTCTGGGGTATTTGCCTATCGAATCTCGCATGAAGTGTTAGCTGAGTTCTTCCCACTATTTGCACGTCTGTTCCTGCACCCTTGTGTCCTCTATCAAGGTGGCGGAGCAATTTCCTGTGACCTGTCCAACGATTTCTGTCTTTTTTTTTTTCATCCACTTGGCTGATTGTTAGTTGAGCTGTTTTTATTGTCAGTCAACTATACTCCAGCAGTGCATGTTGAGTAAGGTGTCATTGTTTGGCAGTTCACAATTGATTGTCACCCCTGTGTGCCCTTTTGTGCCAAGGGAGCAGGTTAGGGTGTGCATACCTGCCGACCATTACGCATTTTGTGTAGCAGATACGGATTTTGACATCAAACTACGGCGCTGTCACTTCAAAATACGGGAAAAACCAATAGCAAAGTGTTTTCACGGGCCCTTATATATTATATTTCTCTGTAGACTTGCAACCAGCCAGAGCCGTAGATATGGCTCTGCTTGCAACTCTCGCGCTGGCCTTTCCATTGGCCAGCAACACAGACTTCTGTGGCCCGATTCGAAACAGGGAAGCCAGCTGTCCTTCCAGTGAGCTAACTGGACATCGAGTCATGAAGTGTGGATCGAAACGAAAAATTGCTTTATTTCCTCTCTCGGCAGTTGACTGCATTTGTGGGCGTAACGAGGATATTTCGAGGATACATCAGATGCTGACTTTGCTGCCTTGGTACCCAACATGCTGTGCGCCACCTCCCTCTCAACCGGAAACCTGAAAAACAAACATGGCTACTACCCAAGCTACTACCTTATCATACTCTTTATTCTGACACTTATGTATGTAGATATTGAAAATCGAATGCATAAATCAACATTGTAGTATCTAAATATGCTGTCGCTAGATCTATTTATAGCCTATTTTACGATTCCGCCGTCTGACGATCATTCACCGTTCAAATAGCATGCGTAAGATAAGCGCTAACGTGATGAACGTAACTCCCGCCATAGAATCGCAAGAATCGCCGTAACATCAAATGCGCAAGGCGGCGCACTCGTTAGTGCCGTTCGTAACGGCTGCCTCATCAGCTAACTTGACCTATCTGATCAGTGACCTGTTTATGTAGGAGGAGAGTCATCGAGTCACTGCCTCCCGTTTCGAATTCAGCCCATAACTAGAAGTCAGTGGCCAGCAACGTGTGGGGGGGAAATATTGACCAATCAGAACGCTGGTTTAGGGGTCTTCATTTGTTGTCGCTCCGCTCGAGGCGAGGTATCAGCTGCAGATAGAAAGTTTGCTTCGAAGACACACAAGCAGAGAGACTACTCCTATGATCTCTGACACAAGTGTCCTCCTCCTGTCATATTATCCATCTTGGTGCTGTCGCTGTAGTTTTACAAGTGAGCACCGTCAAAATCACCGTTTCAAAGGTAAATGGGCTTTGAGAAAGGTAGCCTCAATGGGAATAGTGAATTGCGTCCAGTTGCTAAATCCGTAAACTTATGAAAATAAATAAAGCTCGAGGTCTGTCGTCCTGAACATAATGGTTCACCCAATGTTTCGCCGTATTTGACGGCAATATGTTGGTACTTTTTTTGATATTGGACCGAAAAGAGATTACTTCCGAATGAGAAAATGTGGTCGACTGCTGACTTTTACTGCGCTATAAATTAGCAGATTAGCAGCGAACTAAATTCGGTTTCCCTTTGCGTCGGATCATTTTAACTAGGGGAAATAAAGCGATAGTTCTAACGGTTGTGCTCGGAGTACATCCGTAATCTACCATGACACCGTATAAAGACATAGGAATACTGGAGTCGTGGCCCATTCTGTGAACAGGTGTAACAGGTATTGTGCGTCATACCAAAATATGCATGACTCCACGACTAGAACTATCCGTAATCACGTATGGCAATCTATTAATAAAATATATTATCCTGTCATCATGTATGTGCAGAACACTGAACAATAGCCAACTCATGACGGGAAATGAGGGTAGATGGGCCAATATGTAGAGAAGTGGAAAAAAGAAGCGTGCATGCACCTCAAAAGTTACTGTGGAAGTTCCAAGTGGCCATTAGCCCTCGTCCATCAGTAGAGCCCATTGACAGTAAATAGAATATACTGTCAATGGTAGAGCCACATGACGTGTAGGCTACTGAATGGATGCAAGTGTGATTTTGATGTTAGCCCCCAAGGTAATAATATTAACCTGATATTATCCTAGCCTAGATTACACCTGTCTTTATCTTTTTCTCTACAATCTGCTGATACTTCTTCACAGTAGGTGACAACATCACCATTTATTAATATTGGGGGAAATGATGTAAGAATCATTGCAATTCAACTTTTTGTTCATAAAAATCACTGAAATGCATCTGTATTATATAATCAAATTATAAATTTCCCTACATATACCTTCTACAGCCAAAAAATAATAAGCAAATGCTTCAATTTCATACTCGATTCCAGCTCCTTAACACCCCCCAAGTGACCAAATGCTCTGTTTGGCTGGTAGGATAACTTACTAGCCAGACTGGTGGTATGTTTGACTTGTAAGATTAACAGCCATATTGGCTGGTGATCAATTAAGTTAATTTAGAGGCCTGAATTCCAGCACACTATACCATAGCATTTTATTGGTGTCATGGTGTGAAACAAAAACAAAATCTTCCATGAAAGTTTAATCATGTATGGTAGTTCAAAGTACTGTGAAGAGCAAGATAATCTGGTGAAATTGCCAGATACACGGGATGTTAGGCTAAAATGCATTAAAATGCAGGAAATTGCATCTAAGAAAAGCATTTTTTTCCTGGGAGAGGACCCCTACTCCCCCTGCCTGAATGAAGTGTCCCATATTTTCCCCCTTGACATTTGGCAACCCAAGGTGTGCAAAACAAAGTAGCCTCTCAGAGATGGGCCCGCCGGCGGCCCATGGTATCGCACATTTTCTCACTTGTAGGTGTTTGTTGCGCCGTGAATTGCCGCGCCGCGATAAATTGCTACTCAAAAAAAATATTCAAGGTTGGCAGGTTAGGGTGTGTGTGATTTGCCTCAGGAACCTACTGTTGATTTACTTTCATTGTGTTGTTGTTCAGGAGTGGTGATGACTGGGGCAAGATTTTGGAGAAATCATGTATTGAAATCAAGCCATGCTCATACTGAAATCCAGTCCTCGCACGTGAAGTAACATCTAAAAATTTCACAGAATCGTGTAATTGTCTTCGTAGTCTGGGGTGGCGTTACCCGCAAAGAGAACGAGTCAAATGCGTGTGGGTATTGAGGAGGTGGTTAGTGGGTGAGGATTGTTGGCAAAAAAAGAGGTGCTCTTGGAGCACAAGGGTTGTTAAAAGCTTCTGGAAATAAGAGAAGGGCATTCCCACTTCTTTAACAAGTGCTAGATAGTTCCTGTTGTCATTCTGCTCCATTCTCTCTCCCTCCCCCCAGAGAAAAGGTATTGTCTGCGGAGTAGTAGAACCAACAGACGAGGAGTGCGAGTGGCAGAGCGATCACGAGGAGGAAGAGCTGTCTGTAAGTGCTTTAATTGAACAACACGTCAACCTTCAAACTCCATTTCACTGTTGGATATGCTAAGAAGCTTTTCACACTGGTAAATCTGGAGTTGTACCACTAAAATGGTGAAGAAACAAATCGGTTTATTTTCACACTGAAGTAGCCATAGGCCTGACAAGTGGAGGGAATAAAGCCCGGGGTTCTTTTACAAGTAGGTTTATAACCATCTCTGGATTAACAGAAGCAGTTTATACATTGCCACATTTTGTTGTATAGCCTCCTGAATGCTTACATTCATTTGTTTGTTATAATGAAATGTGCACTTGTAGGAGGAGATGAAGTCAAAAGCAACGATGGAGGAGAAAAAGGAGGGAGATGTAGCAGAGGAGAATCCATCGGGAATCCCCGAGTTCTGGCTCACTATATTCAGAAGTGTCGACATGCTCAGTGACATGCTACAGGTGAGCCTGCTTGCTGAAAATGGCCATAAACAGTGTACCTTAACCATAATATCCAAGTCATTTGCAGCAGGTTTTCTGTATTCACTTTTGTCCTGTTATTTCTGTTTCTAACAGGAACATGACGAGCCCATATTGAAACACCTACAAGATATCAAAGTTATCTTTTCGGCACCCAGTGAGCCAATGGTAAATGCCCATTTGTGTGGGTTTACTTCAGTGATTAAAATGGGAGTTGTCGAATGTTAGATTTGTAAGCATTTTGCAAACAATTATTTATGGGTCATTCCACGCCAAATCAACAGGAGCCCGCGCACTTAGGTCTCAAAAAATTCTGAAAATATTACCAAGTGTACCCATGGTACTTAAGAGAAACACTGTAAATTTATTTGAATGTAAGATGTATACTCTCCGTGTTACAGCCAATTTTACTGGGGAAGGGGGGTGCCCATTTTGTTCACACTCTTTTTTTTGTCAAAGTTCACAAGCCCGTAGCTCAATAACTAAACCATGTAGGAAGCTCAAATTTGGCATGCTGGTACATAGATAGGAATAGTTTGTTGCAAAACTGTCAGTTTTGGTCTGTATGATCCTGCATCATCATGGCATTCCCTCAAAGATGATACAAATTGTACTGGAGTTTTTGGCTGTGCTCTGTTTGGCCTTCAGAAGACATATTTGTGCCCAACATAGATTTTTTTCCCCTTGTAGAGACAAGTAGGAACACTATCATGAAAAGCTATAAATAGAAAGGAAACCCCATCAGTGTTTGACCAGAAGACCTCACAAGTCTGACCAATCATTTTGGGTGTCATTTTCAGAGCTCCAGAACCCCTTGTGGGATTGTCCACAGATTTTTATTTTATTTTTTTCTTCATTCTCCATGAATTCTTCTTTTTAAAAATGCAAATGAGACTTGTCTTATGTGATGTTTTCTTTTGAAATTTTGAACCTGAACATGGGCAACATGCACATTGAGGGCAATATGTTTTCTATGCGTTTCTTCCGCTGCCATCTGCTGGTCAAAAAAAGTAACAACATGACTCCTTGTGCCTGACCTACTGTCTCTTTTGGTGTGCGAACCTGCTCCCACATTGAACGCTCCTGAAATCATTGAAATTGAAAGGGATACCTGCACCCCTGCACAGGGACTCTCGGGTGATCATGTCTGGGCAACATTTGCATTTGATTATTTAGTCTTTACATTAAATGTTATCGAAATCATGTTGCTCTCTTTTTGCATTTTGCCCATGTTCAGGGTGGAAATTACAAAAGAAAACATCACATAAGACAAGTCTCATTGGCATTTTTAAAAAGACTTCATGGAGAATGAAGAAAAATATAAAATAAAAATCTGTGGACAATCCCACAAGGTGTTCTGGTGCTCTGAAAATGACACCTAAAATGATTTGTCAGACTTGTGAGGTCTTCTGGTCAAACACTGATGGGGTTTCCTTTCTATTTATAGATTTTTATGGGAGTGTTTCTACTTGTATCTACAAGGGGAAAAATCATGAGGCTATGTTGGGCACAAATATGTCTTCTGAAGGCCTAAACAGAGCACAGCCAAAAACTCCAGTATAGGGATGGCGAAAATGTAAAAATATCTTAACCGGTTACTGAGACTCATTAACCGGTGGTTAACCGGCAATCTTAAATGATATAACGTTTGCGTGCCTGATAGGCACAGCACTGAATTTTTAAAATTTTATTTTTCACATAAGCCTTTCTTTTTGCTGCTCAGACAGGACCCGTCATGTCCAGCCAGTGTCGCTAGATGGAAAATGCTGAATTATCGTACCAAAGCCTCAAAATTATAGTTTTGGGGGCTTTTTGGGAGGAAATTATTATTATAATGTTATTACCAGTTAACCGGTGGTAGAAAATTTAACCCGTTATCGTTGATCCGGTCGACTATCGGTTAACCGGTTACCGGTTAACATCTCTACTCCAGTACAATTTGTATCATATTTGAGGGAATGCTATGATGATGCAGGATCATACAGACCAAAACTGACAGTTTTGCAACAAACTATTCCTATCTATGTACCAGCATGCCAAATGTGAGCTTCCTACATGGTTTAGTTCTTGAGCTACGGGCTTGTGAACTTTGACAAAAAAAAGAGTGTGAACAAAATGGGCACCCCCCTCCCCCAGTGAAATTGGCTGTAACATGGAGAGTATACATCTTACATTCAAATAAAGTAACAGTGTTTCTCTTAAGTACCATGGGTACACTCAGTAATATTTTCAGAATTTTTTGAGACCTAAGTGCGCAGGCTCCTGTTGATTTGGCGTGGAATGACCCTTATCAAATATTTGCCTGAAATAAAAGGATATGCATACAATTGGCATTAAACTATTATAGGGCCTTTCTCAAAGATGGCCCTTTGTTGTAATATTTGGCAAAATAATTGGACCATGGAAAATATTTCTTGTAAAGCTGTTTGACCTATTTTAATATTATGAAACTAAATTTGTTTGTTCTCTTTGGTCTTTTATGTCTTTTTCCTCCACCAGAGCTTCACACTTGAGTTTCACTTTGAGCCCAACAGCTTCTTTAACAACACTGTCCTCACTAAAAAGTACAAGATGAAGTCTGAGCCCGATGCTGAAGACCCATTCTCCTTTGAAGGCCCAGAAATCATTGATTGTGAAGGGTGAGTTTGCAGGCAGCTTTTAAAATGTACGTACAGTACAGGCCAAAAGTATGGACTCGCCTTCTCATTTATGCATTCTCTTTATTTTCGTGGATTTTCATTGTGTATTTTCATGCAGGGCATCAAAACTGTGCATGAACACATGGAGAATTACGTACTTACCAAAAAATATAATTCTAGCTGTTGTCCAACAGCAATGACAGCTGTCTATCCACCTGACGTCGACACGGCACAACTGATGGCCCCACACATTTCAATAAGCTTATTTTTGTCTATTTTCAAATAAAAATGCCCAGACAGTCATGTCAATCCTAATTGAACATTAAAGTCCTCCAATAACTCACTAGAATTGTAGAACTGGAATTTTGAGACCTAAAACCTAGTTTTAAACATTTGCCAATACAAGCATTTTACAGACATTTTCTTGATATGATATTGAGTCATAGCCAGTTACTTGTAGAGGTCAAAACTGTGTTGGAGGGAATTTGTGGCAGGGTTTTTCACTTTAACTTTTACTTTTTGTATCACTGTTTCACCTAGATAACCAGCTATGCTTATCAAGTGACCTATTATCAGATCAAGAAAATCTGTCTTGTATTGCTTGTATAAATTAAAATGGACTCGAATGACTGAAAACATGACAAAAAAATAAGCTTGTTGAGACATGTGGGGCCCTCAGTTTTGCTGTGTTGATGTCACTGTTTGGCATTTTTTTAATATATTTTTTAAATAATTGTTTTTAATTTTTATATATTTTCATTTTTTTGTGTTCTGTGTTCATGCACAGAAACGATGCCCTCTCTGAAAATGTATTATGTTCTTTAAAAAGCCACAAGAATAAAGAGAATTAATTAAATGAGAAGGTGAGTCCATACTTTTGGCCTGTACTGTATGATTTACAATAAGTGTCAATCAGTGACCAGTGAAGTACCCGAAAAAAATGTTTTCAGTTTAATGGCTCTTGGATGTAATTTTATTGTAAGTACTATTATTAATAGATTTTTATACGCAATGTGGTTGTGGCTGTGTCCTTTCTGTTTCAGATGTGAAATAGACTGGAAGAAGGGCAAGGATGTAACGGTGAAGACCATCAAGAAGAAGCAGAAACACAAGGGAAGGGGGACAGTGAGGACAGTCACCAAGCAAGTGCCCAACGACTCCTTTTTCAACTTCTTCAACCCTATCAAAGGTACTCCACCACACATTACTCTGACAGCTTATTTTCTTCTTTTTACCTTCAAAGCAACACCTGGTTAACTGTCTGGAAACAAGTCAGGTTCAGTTCAGTTGGAGACCACCAGTATGCATTAGCTGCAAATACCCAGAAGGGCCTACAGAGGGCAGCAGAAGTATTCAATTTGGTAGATGGCACATCATAAACTGGCTATATGCAGTGGAAGATGTTAAATCCAAAAGGCTTGTTCATTTCTAACCTGATGATGCTCCTGGAGATATGGTGCATGGTTCTTTTCCATCTGGTCAGAAGTGAATAAGCCACTCGGATCCAAAGCAAAACTGCTTTGAATGTATGGCCCTGTGAATCTGACTGTTGTCATGCACTTATGAACTATTGGTAGTAGATGGGTCTATTTCTAGTTTCATAATATAGTAATTTATTTCTCTCTCTCTCTCTGTACAGTTTCATCAGATGGAGAGTTGGTAAGTTCGTTTTTCTAAATAGTGAATGGTTTCCAATTCTGCGACAGTATAATTTGTTAACTTTGACAGATGTTGTCATTTTACGTGTGTGTTTGTGTGTGTAGGATGAGGATTCCGAGTTCACCCTAGCGACAGATTTCGAGATCGGCCACTTCTTCCGGGAGAGGATAGTTCCTCGTGCTGTGCTTTACTTCACTGGGGAGGCACTGGAGGACGATGAAAGTGTACGTTCATTTAGCGTTTAAAAAAAAAAAGTTGTTTGGTGTGCATGTGCAAGCTTACATTCATTACATGTAGAAATGTCAAGCCTTCACTAATTTGGATTTTGTGTCTGCCTTGGCCCTCAGTTTGAAGAGGAGGAGCTGGATGAAGGCGAGGAAGAGGTGAGACTAGATGAAAGGCCAAGCCTTTTCAGTTATTGACATCGAAAGTCTGTTCACGAGCATTATTTTTACGACACCAGCACGTTTTCCCTCATGCTATCTAATCCTCATCTATGTAACTCCAGTTTGTAAATCCACCTTGATTATCCCTAAACAACTGCACTAAAAATGTATTCATGTATGGAGTTATGTAATGATATTAATTACTTTAAATGAGCTTTCAGCTGTGTAGCACTAGCAGCCTGATGATGTTTTCCTCTATAAACAGGATGGGGAAGAGGAAGGTGATGAAGATGATGATGAAGATGGAGAGAGCGACACCAAGGTCAGTTAAACCACTGCATATCACATTTGGGCCATGACTGACGGCATGACTTTTTTCTTTTAGTGTTGCTTATCTCTGTTTTGCATGAAGTGCATTGGAATGGTCAATGACTGGTTTTTCACATAAGGCACTCCACTCTGTCTCTATCTTGATCGTGTAGTCCTCAGAAGATATGAACCGACTCCTTTGTTTCGATCTAATGGTTTATTGGTGTACTATAGGCGAATGAGCATGATGTTGGCAGGACCCCTGTTGCTTATTTATGTTGACATTAACCGGGTGCCTGTCATTGTTGTCCCCCCAACCACCATTCTGACCCCTCCCTCCCCCCTTCCCTCTTACAGGCATAAGTCATTCTACCCTCATGCATTCCTAGGTAAGGGGGACATGACACGGGCACATTCCAACCTCCTCCTTCCTATCCCCAGGTCCATCAATCCATCCATTATTCATCCATTCATCCACCCCCATCTGTCTGTCTCCTGTCTTTCTCGGGACTTGCAACATTCTCTGTCCCCCCTTCTATAGACCTCAGTAGATATCTGTACGATTAACATCCCCTGTCCTGTCTTGTATAACAAAAAAAACAACAAAAACACAGTACGTCCTCCCATTTATATGTTCATCTATTTGGCTCTTAGATTGTTAACAAAATTAACATTTAAAAAAACCAAAAGGGCTCCTTAGTGTTGCTTTGTCCCCTTTGCCCCTTGGACTCGCATGTCACTGGTTATTATCCAGTTAGTGTGGCGACTACTTGGTTTGCGCTGGGCTGGTTCCTTAATATGGCCAGCACTAGAGTTCAACGTCAACTGGTAGAGAATGACCTCGGTCATAAGATGGCGGCGTTCCGGTACGGAGACCTAATGGGTAAGCAGGCAAGCTCAAGGAGGCCCTGGCTTTTTTAAATAGGTAGCTGCACCCTTTCTTGGTGTGCCACTGTAGGTGTGTCTGTGTGTGTGTGTGTATGTTCACTACACTGGACTCCTGTCCTGTCTGACACCGGGTGACTTGTGTACTTCGTTATTGCTGCTTTTCTTGTCCACATACACTGTGGCTAAAACCCCCTCTGCATACTGTACAACTCTTCTGTCTTGTCTTCCAAAGACCCCAAGTGCCCTGCGGTCTTAAATTGTTCTTTGTCCCCTCTCCCTTTTTCCTTCCCTTTCTACCTACTGTCTCTGTACTGTTTCCCCTGTGTCATCATTCCATCCATATGTGTGTCTCTCTCTCTCTCTCTCTCTCTCTCTCTCTCTCTCTCTCTCTCTCTCTCTCTCTCTCTCTCTCTCTCTCTCTCTCTCTCTCTCTCTCGTCTTTCATTTGTGTCTGTGTGTGTCTCTGGTTCGTCCCTTGCCTCTGTCCTCTTCAGGGAGGGGACCCCCAGCCTGCAGAGTGTAAGCAGCAGTAACCTACGGGAGCCGCATGACGCGTCTCCTCCACGAGGCCCCATACTCCACTCGAGTCAACCCAGCTGGACGCCACTCTGTAGAGCACATATACCCACCACCACCTCCTCTTCTCTCTGCAGAGTGCCTGGTCGGCCTCGCTCTCTTTTGGTCCAACGCAATACACAGAAAAATGTGGAAGAGGGGTGATAAAAACTACAAAAGGTTCAATTTTTTTTATTAATGCATGACTTGTCTATGCGGCCCTAAAACGTTAAAAAAAGATGGTGTTCATGAAATTGTAAATATATAATTGCTAACTGGGGGAAAAGGGGAGGGGAGGGGAGGGGATGGGGGGTGGGTGGTGGTCAGACAATTTTGTTCTGTAAACAACAGGGGTTGAAATGAGAGCAAGGAGCAACTATCCAATCACATGTTTGGGGAAGTGTCACATCCTGTTTTATGTTTTCTGTTTTTGTTTTGTTTATATTATTATTTTTTTTAAATGTTATTTCCCCCCCTCTTTTTTTATCTGATGCCACATTCCAGATTGCCCTTTCAAAACCGTATGCTCCTTCACAGCCCAAAAAGAATCAAGTGAACAAGTGCGTGTTGACTTGATATCATAGGTTACTCAGGGTTTTATATGCCAAGAAATCAGAGGGTGAGCACACAATGTGAAACTGTGGACACAAAACACCCACTTATGGTTTTCTTTTTTTGTTTCCCCCCTCGGTCAATAATAAATGAAATGATTAGTTCACTTGTTGCAAGGTTATTTATATGAATATTTTCATCCTTTTCCCCCCTTTTTTCATTTTTAAGTGGTTTGGACTTCTACATATTCAGTCTTCTCATGCTGCTTGGTAGAGCCCTGAGAGAGAATGTGCGTACTTCCAGTGTACCGTACCCTGTGGACACATAGCCCTTATAGAAACTTTAACAACAGTGCTCTTGTTCGATGACCCAAGCGCTTACTAAGGAATTAAAACCTGTATATTGCCAAACAGCGTCACGTCTTTTTCTGTTACACCCTGCGTTTTTATGGAGGTTGCTCAATACGTTTGGTAGGAGTGGTTTAATGAAGTGAAGAGTACAGTGGCATTTAACACAGTACTCTTATACAGCTAATTAGTGTTTTTCAAAACCACCATGTGACTCAACTCAATTTGTGTGACTCAAAACCATATCCTTCCTGAACCATTTTTGTGCTAAGTTTTAATGTTGCCAGTAGAGGTTATCTGGCATTTATTATGAAGATGCAATAATTTATACTCTCACTGTCCACCTCTGTGCATTCCAAAGGAGCTCATATCCTTATTTAAACTTGATAACTTCATGAAAGGGACGAGCCACATAAAGTTCTGTTGTAAGTACAGACAAAATCAAATTCTAACCATGTGCCTGGCCACGGTGCTGATGATGTACAGTATTTGCCCACAACTGTTTCAAAAATAGACTCCTGCAGAAAAACAATTCAGAGCCCGAGTGTGCGAACATGCCTCCTGTTCTCAGGAGGAGGCCCTCTGTCTTCTCCTGACCATCTGATACCGGGGGAGGAATCTTAACAGCTGGTGATTACTCTCAGCAGTGATGATGTCTAATGCAGTCAATCTCCCACACACGCTCACTCTATTATTCACAGTGATGACTATTGGCACTATTTTTATGATGGAACTCGATGTGCTGAGTTGCAAAGTTGTGCATTGGGAACAATGGGTATTAATCTGTTGCTATGCCTCGTTGGTCACCTTCTGGAAGTCACACCTGCATGATGCTTTTGTGGGACATTTTTCACACCTCCTCCCCACTGGTCTGAGGTCACGGTGGACCTTACCTCTCAGTGACACTAGTGAACATGTACAATGAACGTTAACGTAGTTTAACACACACACAAAACTCATTCTGTTGGCCTTGTCCCCACATTGCTATGCTCCTGTCCGTCTGGCTGTCTCTCTGGCTCTCACTCAGAGATTCTCTCTCTCTCTCTCTCTCTCTCTCTCTCTCTCTCTCTCTCTCTCTCTCTCTCTCTCTCTCTCTCTCTCTCTCTCTCTGTGCGCCACCTGCTTTTGTTCCCACGGTTTGCTGAGCCCGACTCAAATAGTGGAGGCTTATCTGAACAATGCCATAAATACCTGGCATGGCCCATCACAAGGGCATTTACTGGGATGCCATGCGTGTGGGTGGCGTGCATTTTGAAAACCGAGCCGCGCCAGGGCTCCGTGAAAACGAGACCCCTCTGTGTTCTATGTTTAGGGGTGGAGGGGGAGTGGGGGTGGGGCATAACAATGGTGGCTCCCAGGGGGGAATGTTTCTGTTAAAGGAGCTCCTGGTGGAAACGCAGCCGAGCGGGGACCCCAGATTAAGTGAGGGCGCATCTTATTGCCGTCCAGTGCTTTGCCAAGATTACACATCTGTTTGTTGCCATATAAATTGGTGGAAGGCCTGTCTGATCTTTTGTGATCCCCCGCTAGGCTTGTCCCCACCAAACCTTAACTCCTCTGTGCATTGTCGTGGGAGTGGTTACGATTATTGTGATCTGTCTGATTTAACTGCATAGCTTTTGAAGTTTTGGGAAGCTCACCTTTTATGCCTGAGCTACAGTATGAACAGTGGCGGTTCTACGCCAAATTTACTCGGGTCGGGTGACCGAGTCAGGGCCATTGTATTTTTAGGGGTGCACAATGGCAAGATGGGCCAATATACTATTTATTGTAATATATTTTGTTTATTTGTTACCAAATGATCAGTAGGCTACAGGCAGAACTGGACTGGCCATCTGGCATAGTGAGCATTTTCCGGTGGGCCCCACTCCCTTTTGGGTCCCTATTTTCAGAGATGTTTTAAAAAAAGAAGAAAAAAACGGTGCGGGGCCCACCGGTGAGTCAGTTCTGCGCTGTTATGAGAGGCCCCTTTTAGCCGGAAGTGCCCGGGCCATATTTCTCCCCCAGGCAAGCCCTGGCTACAGGGGCCGAGGGGAATTCTACAGGGCCCCTGGCTGGCTGGATCACACTGCCCCACTTTACAACTGGCCCCTGTATATGACTGACCCCTGTCTACTCTCTTGCTTTTGTTTCACTTAACTTTATCAGAACTCTCATGTATGCAGGATGTAATGAGTGAACCGTTGCAGCAGCTAAAGATAAGTGTGTACGTCAAGGAAATGAGTAAGATGTTTCACACCTTTGTTTAATCAGGGAGTCGGGTGATCACAAGTTTGAGCGCTGACATTAATGTGACACACACCAGTTGCATGGGTATTCATCAACTACAGTACCATTGACTAATGAGTTTAGAGTTCAAAGGGAAGTAATCAGACAAAGAGGATGATAAAACGCAGATCATGAGCACTGTTTCACATTCCTCTTCCATGAAAATATATTTATTACATTGGCCCCACACCATTGGTGAAAATGTTGCCATTGATAATTGATGGTTGCCAGGCAGCAGGGGTGGAACTTAAAGGGACACTGTGCAGGAAATGGTCAAAAAGGGTACTGCAACTATGCTGCTCATTGAAACTGGGCTGCCTATTGCCAAATTTGATCTTTACATGAAAGTTTACTAAGTAATAAACTAATATTTTCTAGTATGGTTCAAGTAGAGTCATTTTTGCAGCTAAAAATGGCTATTTTTGGAAATTCAAAATGGCGGACCATGGAGAAGATCCCCCTTTTCATGTATGAAAAGTGTCATTTTTTCAGTCATAATGAATACTTAGAATTTGATGGTGGTGGTCAGTATTCATGAAAAAGGTAACATTAGTGAATGGGCACCATGAATTCTGGAAATAAATAACTAAAAATCTCACACAGTGTCCCTTTAAGTTTTTTCCCCACCAGTCACTGTGGCAGGTAGATTTCAAAATCTACCCGTCACTCGCCGTTTTTACCAGTCAACTCATATAATAATAACAATAGTAGTCGAAATCAGTTTTATTATTATTGTTATTATTATTATTCAAACTATTATTTTTGGAATTATTATTATGATTATATATTTATATGTTTGCGTTAGGTTGACCATGTCCTTAACACCAGACAGGAGGACTTCTTACGTGGTTGGGGGTGTGGGGGCCTTCCCCCAGATGTCTTTTGAATTTTTAGATACAATTTCCTGCATTCTAATCAATTTCAGGGTGAAAAATAGCAAATGCCATTGGACAAAAAAATCGCTTGGACATTCAGGCTATTCATAGCTCGAGTGGAGGTGAAAGTTTTCACCCGTCAAAGTGACTGGTGGGCTGAAAAATCTACCCGTCACCACTGAAATTTACCCATCATTGGCAGGTGGACGGGTGCTTATTTCCATCCTTGCCAGGCAGTGACTTCTCTTTGTCACTTATAGCCTTGCGGTTTCATTCTGGAAACAAGGGATTTTTTTCCTTTTTAGGCATGCTTTTGCTTTTGCTTTTGCTGTTGTCATAGTGAAGGTACCACACACTGTTTGACTATGGTTGAGACAATCCTGCCCCACTCCTTTTCTGCAAACACCATTTCCCGTTGAATCACGCAGGCAGGTGCACACCAATGTTTGAATGCTGTGACTCCTCAATTTCCTGTGTCAATAAAACCATTGTCTTGCGATGAGGGATCAAGACACATTTATCTCAGATGTGACATTTGATAACAACAGATTATGTCCGGCGGCATAACAAAGTATTGTCCAAGTTTCCTCATTTTACAGACTGTTTTTTCTTTATTTCTGGTGCCATGGCAGCACAGGAGCTGTTACACATCCCAAAACTGTCCCTTTGATATTGGTTCTGGCCCTGCCGTGGCCAACCGGTAGGGCACTTGCCTGCCATGCAGCTGGCCCGGGTCCTTTGCAAACCCCTCCCCATCTCTCTCCCAATTCGCTTCCTGTCCACCTCTCACACTGTCCTATCAAATAAAGTCGAAAAAAGACACACAAAAAATTCTTAAAAATATAAAAAGATATTGGTTCTAGGTGGACATGATACTGAATCATGATAACCATCTTTTATTCAGGGGAACTTGAATGATGTTCCGCTGCACCCACACGATAACAGTAATAAAAAAGAATCATAGTAGGCCTAGTTTAATTAATCAAAATAGGAATTAATAAGGATAACTTTCCAAAAATGTATATTCAATATTTGAAAAAAAAAAATCAATTTCAGAAAACTGAGTGAAACTTTCTACATAAGCTAATGTACGGTCATACATATTCTACATAAGCTAATGTACTGTCATACTGTGTGTTTGTTAAATATGAAAAGCTATTCTAAGGGAGTAAAAATAACCAGATTATATCAGTGGGAATCAGTGACTGAACAGAAATCAGTTCAGGTGAATTTGGAAAAAGTCAATTCTGGGTAGCCTATGCTAGTGGTTTTCAAAGTGGGGGCTGGGGGTCGCGAGAGGTTACTAGGGGGCCTCAGCAAGTTGGAAGAAAAGGTTTAACAAATCAAAATAAATAATGGAAAAATGAGTGTACACTAAAACAATCTAAAATAAGTTGAACATTACCATTGCATTAGAACTGCCTTATAATAATCTATTGCATCTCTGAACGTTAATACTATTATTGTTATTTATTTATATATCCCAATGGGGTACTGACACACAAAAGGGGGTGCACAGAAAATATTATGTGGCACGACCCATGTAAGGGGGGCCTTGGCTGGAATCGACTGGTATATGGGGGGCCTTATCATGGTAAAGTCCGGAAACCCCTGGCCTATCCAACACAGACACCTGGATTGGCTGCAGAAGGTGACAGTGGATACAGAGGGAACCCAGTGAAAATACAAGTCCCTTTCAATTAAAATAACTAATTCAAGCACAGGTATACAGACTTAAAGGGGCACTGTGTAATATTTTTTGTGGTTTATTTCCAGAGAGCATGCTGCCCATTCATACATGTTAATTTTTTCATGAATAGTATTCAAATCATTATGATTGGGAAAATTGCACATTTCATAGGCCTACATGAAAAGGATCCCCTGGATTCTGCATTGTCCGCCATTTTGAATGTCCAGAAACAAACATTTTTTAGGTGCAAAACTCACTTTACTTTGGTCATACTGGTAAATATTAGTTCATTATTTGGTAAACACTCATGAAAAGACCAAATCTGTCAATAGACAGCACAGTTTCAATGAGCAGCGTAGTTGTACCTACTCTGGCCACAATCCCACACAGTGCACCTTTAATGTTGATACTTTCATATATAGGTCTATGCACAATTTAATTGTACTGCCAATTAAATTTGTTTTTCAATAGCAATAACATTGTAAAATATTTCATTGGTTTCCATACCTTATGTCAGTAAAGCACTGACCAAGAACAACACGTTTTATTTACAGACTTGATTAGTATATACTTTCATAGACCTGCAAAGGCTGCAATTTAATTGTACTTTAAATGTAATTGCATTTTAATGTATTAGCTGTAATAACAGTTTAACAACACCTAATCCATTTGGCAATAAAGCACCAAAGAACAACACATTTCATTTCAAACAACGGTTTTGGTGAGCACTCAGTTCCATGCGCCTTGGTCCAACCCTTCATGGATGTGAAACCCAACCTACTCTTGCATTCCATCCTACGTGACGTCAGATGAGAAGGGAGAGTCACTTGCTATAAAAAGTTACTGTTCCGACTTCCATTCATAGCCAACACTTGGACTACACACGGCTGACAGGCGAGCAACGGAAACACGCGCCATACGTTACATTTATTAAGCCAGACAATCTAGCCGTTTTGAACAATGAGAATGTCTGCGGCCGAGACTTCAGACTGTACGGTCTTGAAGGAGGGAGAGCTGGAGAAAAGAAGCGACAATTTGCTTCAGTTCTGGAAAAGGAAGACGTGCGTCCTGACATCAGACTGTCTGAGCATTTACCCCGACGCTCAAAAGAAATCCAAAGGCAAAGAGTTGAAACTTCAGTCAATCAAAAAAGTTGACTGTGTGGAGAGGACAGGAAAGTTTGTCTACTTCACCATTGTCACCACTGACAACAAAGAAATCGACTTCAGATGCATGGACGAGGATGGATGTTGGAATGCTGTCATCACGATGGCACTAATCGACTTCCAGAACCGAAAAGCCATTCAGGACTTTAAGTCACGGCAAGAATCGGACACTGCATCCCCTGGACATCAAGACAGACACATGGCGAGAGCCCCCTGAACAACTCCTAAACGGCAGTTACCAGTTTTCTGTGGTGAGTGTTATTACTATCCATATGCACATTTCCATTATGTCAAGTGGGCGCGCGCTCTCACGTGCGCTCAGCAACTGTCAGCTTTTACCATTCCAATTGTAAAGTGACTGTGTGTTTGTTTCTTTTTTTTACTTAACATATGTGACAAAAAGTTAGACATTGACTTACATCAACTTTCATGTGTCCAGTACAGACCATGAAGACAGTCGTTGGACCAAAGGAAGGATATACTGAGGGAAGATGAAGTATTGAAGGAAATGAAGGACAGGAGAGCTGCTGTTTGGGAATGGAATGGAAAGCGGTTGGTGCAGCCCCACCAGCATGTAACAAAAGCCCGAAGAACTACTGCAGTATCTAGAGACTTGAGAAGAAGTGACTGAACTACACACACGTTTACAATTGCAAGACATATTTAATAATGAAAGAAAGCTTTCGCGCACATTAAGTTTGTATTTATTCATTCATGTTGAGACGTGAACATTTCAACAGTGCATTTTAATGTTTTAATTTATTTCATATGTCAGAATATTTATTTAAATAAATGTCTTTTCTACAAAAAAAACATTCCTGAGTTATGAATTAATGATTTATAGATTGTGATTGTTTACTTTACTCTTAAAAAAAAAAAGGTGATTTGTATAGCCTCCCACTACATAGGCCTATCCAGTGCTGTCCGGAATGGATAAAAGTCCAAATAGAAAAGTGCACTTTACTCCGTATCATATTTCTTACATCCGCTTACTCTGTAGGGCAACACAATCATTATCTTCCAAAGGTGTCTGTGCCTCAGCCAGCAGTAAGGAGCTTTGGACTGCCAGGTGTGACTTCCTTTGATGCTTATCTTTATGGCACTCTAGAATCAAATTAACCTTACACACATGCACAAGGCAGCAGCCATAACCGATAGCTAAGGATACACACCCTCTTCATAAAACATTAATTTCATTCATTCATCTAGTTCATCCGTGTATGTGATGATTGTTTGTAAACATGGACGCATATGTAATAAGCTATGGAAACAGCCTTTTCACATCAGCTTTGGACGACAAACTTTCATCTTATACTAAGTACTATGAGCGCAAATTTATATAATCATTTCAGCTGATGATTTTTGGGTAGCAGCCAGAAAAAAAATAAAAACAATTTCTGTAAAAAATCATATTCACAGTTTTATGGTACAGAAGGCCTGAGTGTTCGTTCTCTAAAAGATAGCCTCAGGATTAATGCAGTCCAGTCTGGCTGTGCTTAGTGCATCTCTAACTGTCTTTGATGGCTTCTTTTCTCCTGTCCATGAAAAGGAAAGCAAAAACGACCATGTTTACAGCACACTGTATGACTCCAAAGGAAGGCACACCGTAGTTTTCATACAGGAAGCCTCCAATGGTGGGTCCGACAGTGCGCATGAGGGATTGTACTGAGGCGCACAGGCCCATCATGGTGCCTAGAGAGAGAGAGAGAGAGCATAGAGTCAAAATAAAGTGGCACAATAAACAACACCAATGAGAAGAGATTCTAAAGCTTTAACAAAAAGATTCATCTGGGCAACTCCAAGCAACTGCAAATCCAAGCTCAAAGACTTTTTAGCTTGCTTCCTCTTTGTTTACTAGGAGTTCCCTGGATTAACCTTTTTTGTTGAATTGGACGCCCCCATCCAAGAGCACCTAATACACTTGTGAAGACACGGCGACATAATTTGTAAAGATTCTGCTGTGGCCAGAGGAACAAAGCTATTACCTCCACTGAAAACTGTATAGCAATCTGTAGATCGAAAAGACAGTCAGCCATTCCAAGCTCTTGAGGGTCTCCATGCCTTGTTGTGCCCCTAAGAACAAACCTACCACTTGACTTGAAGACTGTACTGTACCACCAGGCTATCATCAGGCTACTGTACAGACCTGCAAACTCGTCAAAGAAAAAAAAGGTGACAGTGTACAGCGGGGGTTCAATTTCTATTCACGTGAATGACCTAATTGGCTGGGAAAAAGGTGACTGTCACCAAAAGGTGCCGAGTTTGCAGGTATGCTGTACCATCAGGCTACCCAGACCCTTGACTTGTGGGCCCTGATGCCCCATGCAGTTGGCAGGGCTATCTAGCTCATGGCCCTTTTGCATGAGATGGAGCAGCAGTGGCACAGGTCACCTGGCTCACCTGTATCTGTGGCAGGGACACTCTTGGTGAGCATGCTGTCTGTGATGACGTTGAACATGCTGAGGGAGAACATCATGGGGATGACAATGAAGCAGAACTGGAACACATTGGCCATCAGAGCCTGGAGAAGACGAGAGAGAGAGAGAGAGAGAGCAAGAGCGAGAGAGAGAGATGGGGAACAATACCCAGTTTGTGTTAGGGAAGACATGCATTAGGCTGAACACAATGTACACACTTAAACAAAATCTGGGCTGTGTCGTACTGGCCTTTTTTTTTCTTAACTGATAAATGTTAAAGCTCAGTTTCAGGAAAGTTTGGAGCTGACATCAGACTGCACTTTTGTGTCATCATGTGCTCCACTTGTGCAGGCAGCAGCAGCCCGGTTTCTAAAAATGCCCGCTGATTTAATTTTTATGGAATTGAATTGGGGACGGACGGAGTGAGAACAGAGCAGATGTTGTGTTTTTCGGTCGGGCCCTCGGGTTACGGGCCAGAAGAAATGAATGGCCCAGTCAGTGTGGCTTCCTGTGCCGCTCTGCACAGACAAGAGCGAGGTTGGCAGCAGTACTCACACTCCCCCCAAGTGACTTCTGGGAGAGTCAGTTTGGTGCTGCTCAGTAAGCTCAAACTGTGTTTTGTTCGTGGTGAGTTACAAAGTTGCCACTTCATCAGTGGATCCACAACAATTCTGTGCATAGTGGTTAACAGTCAAGTTTTGTCCTGTGCACTGTGTACTGACAACATGAGTGTGTATAACACATTGTTATACAGGTCCTGTTTTCAGCTGATCCTTATGTAACAATACACCTTTGAGTGCCCCGCATGTACTGTACATACGTAACCAAAATCCTAACTATTACACTATATCGTAAATATACATGGATTCACTGTGTTTGTAAACACGATGTAATGAGCAGTGGCAAGACACTGGCAGCCAACCACGTGAGCTAATTTTTTGACCGACATCGGTTTCCAACAATCAGTTTCGCGCAGTCAGGTTAAAACAAAAAAATAGAACCCATGTATAGTGTAGGCACATAATGTAACAAACTTTGTAATAATTTGTAGAAATGTCTGTTGAACAGACATTGTAACTGTACTGTATTGCACCGTACTGTACAATGTACTGTACAATACCTTGCTATGTGACACATTGTGATTTTGGCCATGTCTTGTTCCAGAAAGTTCTAGAGTCATCCTAATCAGCGATTGGCCGTTGCTTTAAAGAGGGAATTTCAAAGGAGCACTGGAATGTATCTGTCACTCTAGGAACCACAGTACAACTTAACTGGGTGATGTCAGAAAGAGCGAGATTGCATAGATAGTGTTACCTGGGCTAGGCCCACCACGCTAGCCACAGCAACAGACAGGAGCAGGAGAGAGCTCTCTGGGTATCTGGAGGTCATGCGTCCAATCACGGCCCCCTGCATGATCTGGGGAAGAAGATGGGACGAGAATAAACACAACCATCAACAAATGTATGACTTAAACTTAGTGAAGACATAACTTTTGTCCTCGCATGTGTTAAACAAATAATTTAATATCTGTTGAAATGACAATAGAAGTACATAATGAGAGTATGGTAGACTGGCAGAACTGTGTGTGTGTGTGTGTGTGTGTGTGTGTGTGTGTGTGTGTGTGTGTGTGTGTGTGTGTGTGTGTGTGTGTGTGTGTGTGTGTGTGTGTGTGTGTGTGTGTGTGTGTGTGTGTGTGTGTGCGCGCGCGCACGCGTGCGTGAGCTTGTATATGAGAAGGGGCTGACAGCCAGGGTTATCGGTCTACCCGTAAGAGCACTGTGGGAGTTGTCCCTGTGGGTAAAACCTGTTGTCCGACAGCTACCGCAGAGGCGTCATCTCGAGCTCGAGTCTTATCAAGCGCATATCTGTAGCACCTGCGGACTCTCTGAAGTCTCCTGACTCATTCGACTCCTGATCTACATGACTCACATTCTCCCAGTGCTTTGGGAAAACTAGGTGCTTTTCTTTCCAACACACAATAGAAGTACAATGACCACAATTTCCTCCCTTAATCTGGTATGTGTACAATGTATTGTGTAATTTGACACAAGAGAAAGAATGATAGCCCGAAACAATGCTGACATGATTTTGGCAAATGTTTCTTCATATTTAGCAATCACATATTTTGTATATCATTTGACACAAAAGCATAACACACGTCATAATTATTCCAATTTTCTCACTTTTCTCATTACACCAGATTTAGCTAAATCTACAGCAGTGCTTACGCTAAGCAGCAATGTGGGAGATCTTGCTGTTTTCATTGCGCCACGCAAATGGGGCTATGAGTCAGAGGAGCTGTTACCTAAGCGCCCAGTGCTGCTTACGCACTCTTACTCCAGCAGAACCTCATCCTCTGACTTGCCATAAACACTCCTACACCTACACACACCCATCAGCAGCAACAGGCCAAGTCGTTTAGTGGCGGGCCACACAGTTCACACAAACACAAACTTTAAGCTCGCAGACCAAATAAATCAAACCCCGAAGCAACGATCCTCTCTTGATGGACAATGAATTTACGAATCCAGAAAGCCACAAGATTGTGACTTTGGCTAGAGTAAAGCCTTGATGTGTGTTGTGTGATTACGTCCCTCTTGCACCACACCAGAACAACACACCAAGCTACTTCACTTAAGTAAATGTTTAATTTATGAACAGATATATTTATACATAACGCACAACAAGCTTATGAGTGTATTTGCGAGAAAGGATTGAGTCACCGTGTTGTGTGAAATGTTACTCGGCTGGCCCAGCCAGCTCGTACGGAGGCCTTGTGTCGCCTGCGTTCCCCCCGCTGTGTTTGTAAACAAAAGTCTCTCTTTTTGAGTTGGAGTGGAATGCGGCGGCGGGAATTTGTGGTACACACAACGACTTACTACAAAAGGCTTTGGGTAGGGTACAGGTAAACAAACAGCACTATTCTATGAGAATATGCCAAAAGTATGTGACTACATCATGCAAAGCATTGGGACAATGAGCCTGGTAAACACTGCTAAGACGTGTGTAGCTCTTCTCTTGGGGGATCCTAAGATGGCTGTTAGGAAATGGATCTACAGTCCATAAACAGGCTAATCCTCCAGGGTCAAACGACACAGCTGTAACGCAGGACCACAACGACACTTTGCATGGGTCAGAGTAGCGCAGGGAGGATTTTATAAACAAGTTCATGTGAGCTCCTTCTTCCCCACGGAGCACTGAAAGAATTCAGACTCTGCTGAAGTCTCCAGCACTGTCTTGTTCCGACACACAAAGACGTTTCAGTGTAGAAGAAGAAGTGGAGTGTTGGTATAGTCTGAGAGCCGGGATCCCTTGCTGGCTAGCTCCCTCTTGGCGGTCTCGTCTCTCACACATACAATCTCTCTCTCTCTCTCTCTCTCTCTCTCTCTCTCTCTCTCTCTCTCTCTCTCTCTCACACACACACACACTCTCTCTCTCTCTCTCTCTCTCTCTCTCTCTCTCTCTCTCACACACACACACACACACACACACACACACACACACACACACACACACACACACACACACACACACACACACACACACACACACACACACGCACACTGCTGTGCCCATGAGCAATGTGGGAGTACAGCCGAAACAACTGAACAGCTCTCTCTTGTCTCGCAGCACAGTGCACTGGGCAGGGGCCTGAATTCCAGCGGCCTCGACACAACACTAGCGTAGCGCAGCACAGACATGTGACCTGAGATTAGATTCACTGGCAGGCAGGACGTTCTCACATACCAAGCTGTTTCCAGCGAGAACATTATTAAGTGTTTGAAAAGGAACCGATGACTTTCTACACGGGGTTAAACAATACTTTTCAAACTATTTTCACACATGCACATGCTACTGTATCTAGTGAAAGGTTACTGCGGAAACTGGAGACGAGGGTTATGGGAGACGAGGTCACATGAGATCGGTGGATTTCAGATGATTGCATCATGATGAGATCAAGCCCTGCAACAGTGTGTCTGAGTGACAGGGGAGGCTGCTGGGATGCCAGAGATGTTCACTCTGCTGACAAGCCAAACTGTCACAGCGGGACACTCAGACTCTCCACTCCTACTACTGTGTGGATCCAAAAGTGCTACAAACCACTTTTTAATGGCCTCAAGTCTTATATTGTACTTTAGGGCTTGATTAGTTTTTGACAGCTTTTGGTTACTAATGCCTCTTTTCCATTTTTCTGGTAGGCCTACAGCTCGACACAGCGTGACTCGGCTGCCAGTTTTTGCTTTTCGAATAGGCACGACACAACTCAATTGTAAAGCAAAAAGTGGTGGCTGAGTCGCACTGTGTCGAGCTGTAGGCCTACCAGAAAACCAGCAGTGGAAAAGAGGCAAAAGAGAAGCGAAGAGAAGTGAACATGTTACACAGTAACAGTTGTAGTGTTAATTCAACACTTAAAGAGTACGCCTGGACCAAATACACTCTAGAACAGTGGTTCTCAAACCTTTTTGTGAACAAACGTTAAAGCCTACCAACTCCCCCTGGACCTCATCATAAGTCTGCCAACACTTAGCATTAAAAAATAAAATAGGCAATGCCAGCCAATGCCCCAAAAACACACACGCACACACACACACACACACACACACACACACACACACACACACACACACACACACACACACACACACACACACACACACACACACACACACACACACACACACACACACACACCTGTATAATTTTCAACGTCCCAGTAGAGCTCCCTAGAGCTCCTGTTGAGATACACAACTCTACAAGGTGGTACACGTGTACACTTCAACCCATTCTCTTGACTTTAGGGACATGTGGTACACTGTGACCTTCTACGTCAGTTCTCTTAGCTTAAACACATCAGGGCTTTTGGCCACCGTTAAAGTACAAGTACACTGTCATGGAAAAGTGAAGGGAGCCACACCGCTTAGTCTTACCATCTGCATGACGCCAAAGTAGGCCATGAGGTAGCCGTTCTGCTCGGGCTGCAACTGGAAGAAGTTGATGGCGATGATGGAAAACATGACTTGGAAAATACCTGTCTCAGGGGGAAGGGAAGGAGAGATACAAAAAAGAAGAAAAGAAGAGTCCATGAAGATTCTCTTTCGTCAAGGTCATGTTATACACACAGATTGTAACGTAAGCAAGAGGACTTCTTCTTTAATAGAGAGGAAGTGCACTTGAAAGAAAAAGTTCAATTCATTGCAGTTGCATTAAAATCTTTGGAAAAGTCATGTCAAGCGAATAATCAATCCACAATGCGTGACATACAGTGAGTTGAATAATACACTTTGCTTACTGCGCACATCACGGGGGCGTTTGAAAGTCCCTAAAAAGCCCTGGAATTTGGAATGGGCTTAGGCGGGCAGGGCAGGCAGGGCACACCCAGGGTAGCGTCAGCCTCGGGAGCTGCTCTCCCCCGTCCCTGGCTATGACAGATGTGTGTTTCCATATTTTAAAGCCCGTGTTTGCTCTCTAGGTGTGTCCTGTTGCCTTTCTGGCCTTCGTTCTTTTTCTTTCCTTTTTCTTCATGGAACTGAGGTCAGAGGAGGTGGAGGTGGCAAGCACCAGGGAAATAGGGGGGTGGGGTTGCCGGGGGGTTGGGTTAGGTGGCGTACTTAGGGGGTAAGGTATTTCCTGTTAATGCGCACAACTCAAGAGCTCTTCACTGCAATGATGAGGGATTTCTTTTCTACATCTTGATTTTTTGATTCACATTTTTGTTTTTGTAGAGACGCAGGAGACATGTGGTGCATAAGGTGAGGAGGACTATGAAAGATGAGTGAGAGGAGTGGGATTAGGGGGAGGGAAGCTTGTTTGAAATATTCCCTCTGCCCTTGCTCCACTGATGCTGCTTCTAGCCAAAGAAAACACTGGCTACAAGGCAGAGGATGAATGTACCTATTCCCTGCCAGATGTTTGTAATGTCCTTGCCCTAGTTGACCTTAGAAGGGTGGAAAAACATACAAAAGGAAAGGAATTAACAGAGGTACTCTGAGATTTGGAAAAAAAGAGTTTTTAATGTAATAGGGGGAAACTTGTTAAAGGCACATGGGCCTACGCTTTTGGCCTTCATCCGGTCACTTCACTTAATCCAAAAAAGGTATTCATTTCTCATTAGTGCATTACTTACTGAGCGCTATTGATGCTTTATAAGCATCCATTATTAGAGTGTGACCACTATTAATATGCAAACCATTGGTGATGGCAGACTACAATAATGTATAAGTGGTGTGAACCTGAGTGAACCTGATGAAGCAACAGTGAAACGTGTTGTTCACCAAATAAACTACCAGCAAAGAATACCAGTATGCGGTGATTCATCCTTCATTTACTTGGATTACTCTTACTGCACATCACCAGCACCTGGACATTGGTTGTGCACAGGGACGCTACTTTGAGTGACGTATAAGTGGATTAGCATTTACCTGAGGGGAGGCCGGAGGCGATTTTGACGGTGAAGGTCTTGGCTACTCCCGGGTATCTCATCAGCCTGGTAAACACGGAGTAGCTCTCTAAAATCAAACCAGGTCACAAAAAACAATTGATCTTCAGGTAAAATACATTAACACTGTTGTGAAACAGAAAACATCAGTTATTTCAAAATCTTGAAGTAAAATTTGCCAATCGGTAAGTCTTACTGGTTTCTTTCTGCTCCTGTGTGCTCTGTTGCTTTGTGTGTTTGGGGATGAAGTTCAACACCAACAGCACGTTGACAAGACTTGCAGCAGCAGCAATAGAAGCAGTGAAAGTCTCCCTGGTGGAAAAAACATCAATAGGCTATCTATCAATAATTGAAGCAATATCAATCAAATTCAAAGTCACCCTGTCTGAGTAGACAAAGCCAGGACATCATTAGAATTGCAAGAATGGACAACATGAACAAGAAGTCAAGTGTTATGTTTACCAATCCTCAGTGTAACAGATAAAATCACCTAAACCATTCACACTTGAAAATCACAAAATTAAATCACCCTTGGGTCCCAAAGCCACCTCCCTGCCTCATCAAGAACACATTAAGGCAGCCCTATTAGGATTGAGGCTATATTTAACACGAGTCCAATGTTCCGTCTGTGCCCCATGATTAATTATTGTTTAAATAAAGTAACTAAGATAAATCATCATCAATCTCAGGTCTTCCCGTGAATAACGACCTTCTGTCATGGGTTCAGGAAGCACCATAATAGAATCACCCGAGTCTCTAATTTAATGAGAACAAAATGTTGGAACCTGCTCCCTTTTCTACGGTTACAGTAAAACAACCACGTGCTCATTTGTATTTGTGGAATATGGGCTGTATCTTTCTAATTGCTGTAATGCAGTCCCCAAACAGCCCTTTGTGGAAAAATCTTCAGAGCACATGGACAGATGAAAAGGCCTCTTTGTGCCGTTTTGCCAGGGACTAAAAATAATCTCGAAATGTGAAAATCCATGGCCCACACAGTCTGCTGAAAAGGTCAGTGGTACCACCCAAAATGCATAATTCAGATGGCGAATGCAGCCACGGAGATGCACTGAAAACAATGAGATGTAAATAGTGAACAGAGAAAAAGAGCAGAGAGAGACAGAGGCCCAGAGAGAGAGAGAGAGAGAGAGAGAGAGAGAGAGTAAGAGAGAGAGAGAGAGAGAGAGAGAGAGAGAGAGAGAGAGAGAGAGAGAGAGAGAGAGAGAGAGAGAGAGAGAGAGGGGAAAGACAAAGGGAGAGACAAAGAGACAGATCAAGGCAAAGGGATAGAAAGAAAGACAAATAGAAAGACAGAAAAAGACCAGCAGAGACAGAGAAATGACACAATTTCCACGTTAAGAGTAAACTTTATCGTTATGCGGTACAGTAAGGCTGACTCAAGATGTCCAACTGCGTCGAATGAAAACAGAAGAATTCTCTCTCGTGACACACATAACAGTACACACATTTGTAACACTAAAGAAGAGCTGTGTGTTCAGTGGTGTCCTGCCTGTTGGTTCTTCCCGCACCAAAACATTGCACACATCCTGATCACATATAATTGCACAAATTAAATCTGTAAAGCATATGCAGACACAGAGAGAGGGGAGGGGGGGGAGAGAGAGAGAGAGAGAGAGAGAGAAAGAGAAAGAGAGGGAGAGAGAGAGAGAGAGAGAGCTACATTAGTACAGGGTGTCCTCCATGAGAGATACAGATAGCCTTTCTTCATCAACACACTCTGGCCATCACAGAGGAAGTGGGAATGCCTAAGGCATGACTCACAGGCACATGAACACACACGCACGCGCGCACGCACACACGCACTCAGAATTTGATCACACACATACTGCGGGAATTCAATATTATACTACCACTTACATGCATGCACACAGACACACATACATGCACACAGGCACGTCGACACAGACACACACCAGTGGCCCAAAAATGACCACACACATACAAACTGATTAGTGCAATGGGTTGTTTCACTCTCTCTCTCTCTCTCTCTCTCTCTCTCTCTCTCGCTCTCTCTCTCTCTCTCTCTCTTGCTCTCTCTCTCTCTCTCTCTCTCTCTCTCTCTCTCACACACACACACACACACATACACACACACACAAACACAGACACTGGTAGTCCAATGTCACAGCATACACTCAACAGCAGACTGGTTTTCTCCACTATGTGCAGTCCAACATGGCCTTTCTCTCTCTCTCTCTCTCTCTCTCTCTCTCTCTCTCTCTCTCTCTCTCTCTCTCTCTCTCTCTCTCTCTCTCTCTCTCTCTCAGCTGTGTGTCATTCCACAGCCATTACTACTGTGGCAGCGTGGACACAGGACAGCTGTGAGTGACAGACATTGTAAGGAGATACCAACGAGCACGGACAGGAGTGTGTGTGTGTGTGTGTGTGTGTGTGTGTGTGTGTGTGTGTGTGTGTGTGTGTGTGTGTGTGTGTGTGTGTGTGTGTGTGTGTGTGTGTGTGTGTGTGTGTGTGTGTGTGTGTGTGTGTGTCAGCTAGCATGACTGTGTAAGAGGGTGTGAGGTTAAGAGGGTATGCACATCCACATCCATGCACTTGTGTTTGTGTAATGGTATGTGTGTGTGTGTGTGTGTGTGTGTGTGTGTGTGTGTGTGTGTGTGTGTGTGTGTGTGTGTGTGTGTGTGTGTGTGTGTGTGTGTGTGTGTGTGTGTGTGTGTGTGTGTGTGTGCGTGTGTATTTGTGCGTGGTGTTTCTGAGTATGATAATAGCCTGTGTGAAAGGGTCAGAACGAATTTTCACCAAAACCGTCAACACATCCATGAAGAGTGAAAGACAGACACAGTCACTGAGATAGAGAGAGAGAGAAACAGAGAGAGATAGAGAGGGTGAGAAGAACAGAGATGTGTGTGTGTGTTGATGTTAGTTCCATCTAATCAGCGGTTATGGGAGAGGCGTGGGCGAGGTGAAGAGAGGAGTGGAGAGGAAAAGGGAGTTGAGAAGAGGGGAGGAGAGGAGAGAGGGAGGCTAGTGCCGACAGGGAGGAGGAACATGGGATTAGGCAAAGAAGAGAGGAGAGAAGAGAAGAGTGCTGCAAGCCCTCCCTACCACACACAGCCAGCATCCACAACACACACCCACATACGCGCGGGCGAAAAGAAGAGCACACACGCACACGCACACACACACACATGCGCGCGCGCACTCACACAGACAGACAGACAGACAGACAGACACACACACACGCAGACACACGCAGACACACACACACACACACACGCACACACACTCTTGCGGGGCACTTCCGTTGACTCCCATTTTAGTGAAAATGTAAAATCGGTAAGAAAAAAAACACAATTAGCCCAGTGTACACACACACATACACACACACACACACACACACACACA
>NC_085878.1:36591841-36619341 GCF_034702125.1 Engraulis encrasicolus
TGCAGCCATAGCCCACAAGCTTTTGACAGCTTCATAACTGCACTATGATTAACCATAGAGCATTCTGGGTGGTAGGCCTGCCACATCAAAGTGGAGAAAGTGTCCTCGTACCAAATACATTTTAGACAATTACATAACTAGCTGTTTGTCAAGCAGAAATATCTAACATTTAGGCGAATATTGGTGGTGTCAGCTTAGACATACCCAGAAAGGATTACTAATTCAACACAGAATTTCACCATTTCATACATTGCTATTTACTCTTCCTGTGCTGTTGTAACACAAAATAAAAATTGTAAGTAATAATTACATAATTTTTGGCTGATTATTTGTTTGCCTACAAAGTACATAATTTCAGTGGTGGTCGTATTAACATGGAAAAAGATACAATTAAAAATGTAAATCCACAAAATGACATTGTAATTGACCTTTTACCAGCCCATGCCATATCAGGGTGTGACACTGTGGCATCCTATTTTGGTATTGGTAAAGGCTCTGTTATCAAGACCCTAAAAGCTGGATATCACTTGACATCAATTGGTAATGTACTGGCACCATTCCAACAACTTTCCAGTGAGGCCACTAACTTTGTGTCGGCATGTTATGGCATTCCAGACAGTATCAGCATGTCACATACAAGGTTGGTGGAATGGGGAAAAAAGAATGGGAAAGGTCATTTATCTTCACCTAACCTGGCTGCTCCTCCACCAACAACAGAGGCATTTCTTGAGAATGTGAAAAGGGCTCATTTTCAAGCAATATTGTGGAGGACATTGGTTCACACTGAACTATCTCCTGAAGCATTTGGATGGAAGAAAGACCCATGCAACAAAGCACTGATATCAATAAGTGTTCCAGAAAATGTCAAAGTGGCACCAGACTACATTTTACAGATGATCAGATGTGGTTGCAAGAGTAAAAGCCCCTGCAATTCTAAGAAATGTAGCTGTGCTGTAAACAGTGTGCCTTGCAGGGCTTAACACTAACACACGCCAGGTAGCCAAATGCGGGTGAAAGTCGGCGTTGGCTAGTAGATACCGAAGGTTCACTAGCCATTCTGGCGGGTCCGTCACTATTCTAAATGATGAGGCACCGCATTTTGTAGTTTTTCCCCTCGGACCGTCTTTGCTACAAGCCTACAATACCCATGAAGCACCTGTGTCACGTGTCACCTGTGTCTTACGCACGAGAGGAATCTGATAGAGCTAGTCTTGCGAATATGAGTGGCAGCAGCGAGCTACCGGCACATCAGCGCGCGTTTGGAAATGCCACTGAAAACCTTCACGTGAAAATAAAGTAGCGAAGTTCATCTCAACTGACCTGTTTTGGGATCTGTCATTAGTACAATGCATAGTAGTAGTGGACATTAAAATGACCAGGAGAACACCTCAGTCTTGAGAAAGTCTTGAGACTAATTAGCGCAGTGATAAGACAAGGGCACATGCGGCATTAATAATGTTCGGTTTAAATCATTTTCTGATTTGCCTGTATGTCTTCATACCTTAATATTCCTCCATGTTTCTTGTGCCGTTGTTCCCGACTGTCAAACGGGGCTTAAACAACGCGCAGTAGTAGCCTTCCAGACAGTACAAAATCATGCCCCATGTCCCTTCGCATGTGCCCATCTTGCTTTGCGTCCGTTTATATTTTAAACAACTCAATATTAAGCGGAATGAAAGGAAGTCGTAGCTCCTTCTGTAGTTACCGACCGCATATGTGTGTGCCTTCTAGTAGATAGCCTACTTTTATGAGAAAATATTCTAGAAGAGGTGTTATTCCACATCTATGACCGAGGACATGCGAAGCTTGGCAATGACTTTGCACTTCTCTACTTTGCGCATCGAAAGTGCCCTTCAGATCAAAGACGGAAATATTTTGCTCTCATGTAGCTTACATTTGTGCCCTTCCACAACACTGTGCTTGGTGTTTCTGCACGGCTATGCCATTCCTCAGATGAGTTAATCTGTTCTTATAGCATGCATGCATGCATGGACCAGTTAACAACAATTCTAGTTATTAGGCCCTATATTATATTATATTATATTATATTATATTATATTATATTATATTATATTATTTTATTTTATGTTATATTATGTTATATTATCCTACATTACATTATTACAGCCTATTATATAATTCATTAAAGCTGCTATGATGGTTAAGAAAATTATGGCTAGTGAAAAGGCCCAATGGCTAGTGAGTCACGAAAACCACTAGCCAAAATGGCTGGTAAGCGAAAAAGTTAGTGTAAAGCACTGGTGCCTTGCACCATTTTCTGTGCATGTTTTCGGCTGGGATGCTGCCGAACCAATGTTGTGTGAGCTTTACTGTGTGTGTGTGTGTGTGTGTGTGTGTGTGTGCGTGTGCGTGTGCGTGTAGTGTATATAATGTAGGCTATAGGTGTTTTAGGTGTTAAGGACTCTGTATGTTGTATAGGTGTAGACAGGTCTTTCTGTGCGAATTGAAATGCATGTACATGTCTTATTTGATGGCTTCATGGACTTTTAAGTGATCATTTAATACCAGTCAGGATACACTGGATTGACTTAATTTTTTGACTCAACCGTATATATAATGTATAGCTGTTTTCCTATGTTTAGACCTCTCTCTCTCTCTCTCTCTCTCTCTCTCTCTCTCTCTCTCTCTCTCACTGTCTCTGAGCGTGCGGTACTGTATGTTGCAGTGTATATAGGTCTTTCTGTGTAAATTTAAATGCATGTACAGATCTTATTTGATGGCTTTATGGATTTAAGTGATCATTCAATACCAGTCTGGATACACTGGATGTACGTGTATGTCATTTCTTTACTCATCTTTTGGAACAGCCAACGACTGCTCACCAGTTACCCCCACACTCTGTTGTTCTTTTTTTTTTCTTTTATGTTGGCTATTTGTGGTAGACTACCTACCGGCGATGTTGTCATGTATGTTGTCATGATGTGATGTTATGCAGGATCTCATAATGCACAATCCGTTCCATACTTTACAGTCTTATTCTAAGCAATGTTGTGAATGTTTTTACTGAGGCATTTGTTGATTTGTCATTCATGACCTGATTTATATAACTAAATGCATAAAAATAGGCCGAAATCGCATTTTTTAAGGTTATTAGCAGTATTTTCTCTGTACCTGGATAACAAAAGGGGATAGCCACAATTAACCACAGTAAATATTCTTGTATGTACGATATTAACAAAATAAAAAAGGAATTTTGAAGCTGGCATTTTCAGGTGGTCAGATTCATTGCATCAAAATATGCAAATTACTGCATATTTAATTCGATAATAGCCTAATTAGCATATTTAAACATAAAATATAGAAAACTTGTAATACATTTTTTTCTCCAATTCATACGAGTAATCATCTGATAAAGTTTCATATTGATATCTGCAAATTAAAAAAAATACCCTATTCACCTACAGTGTCTCGCCTTATTTGTGGGATTGCTGTTATGAAAGGGTTAATTATTACCCCATATTGGGTTTGTTTCAATAAGGGCAGTGTTAAGGCAGTCCAATGTGAATGTTTTTCAGGTAATATAAGCAATTTGGTACATTTTGTAACATTATTCACAGTAATATTCGGTGTCTTCAGTTTTTTGTCATAATTTGCATTTATGGGACAATAAAGGCTCAAAATCTGAAAATGCTCAAGTGATATCACCGGGCATCGTCTGAAATCTTGAAGACTTGCCTAAAATCTATCAGATAAAGCAAAAAAAAGAACTTTATCAAAGAAATCTGGGTTCAACCCCACGGCTCCCGGACTAATAATCTTAAGGGAAAAAAATGCATCAGGTATCAACCAGACAAGTCATTCTGTAGAGCAGTGGTTCTCAACCTTTTTTGAACAAATGCCCCATTGACCTCCTCATAAGCTTCCCAATGCCCCCCTGACCTCATCATAAGCCTACCAACGCCCCCCTTAGTATTGAAAGATAAAATAGACTCATGGCCCCAATGGAGACTAACCCCCGCCCCCACTCAGCTGTATCCTTCTCAACGCCCCCCCTAGGGCTCCCCAACACCCCCTGGGGGCTGTAGTGCCCCCGTTGAGAAAGACTTCTGAAGAGGTAATATAAAAACATGGCAGCAGACATACAGTAGACCACACATACACATATATTAGTGCCCCGGAATCAAAGACTGTTTGAATGAATGAGAGGCTGTCCAAGTGTTCAGAGGAGTAAGCTCCTACCACAAGCCTTATTTGGACACGACTTCCGTTTGACCTTATCAGCGGACACAAAGCTTTGTATGTTCACTTCATCACCACACAACCACAAACACACACACACACAAAATACACAAACAAAAAAAAACTCTCTCACACACACACACACACACACACACACACACACACACACACACACACACACACACACACACACACACACACACACACACACACACACACACACACACACACACACACACACAGAGGGAGTATCCAGTGGATTGGCGTGGGTTTATCTTTACAGCTGCAGTTGAACCCTGCCCCTGTGACGAGAGCAGGAGGTCAGTGTGCAGGTGGCTTTCCATGGGGCTGTGGCTGCTGAGCCGAGCCGAGCCTAGCGCTCCACCACAAAGCCAGAGCCGGCGGGCAGGGAGATCAAACACAACACTCCCACATTTTACAATTTCATTCTTACACTTGAAGACACACACGCGCGCGCGCCTGCGCACATAAACATGCCTGCGCACACACGTGCATGCTCGTGCATGTGCACGCACACACACACGGTCATACACACAGACACATACTGTACACACACGCAAACACACACACACACACACACACACACACACACACACACACACACACACACACACACACACACACACACACACACACACAGGTTGACTTGACACACACACACACACACACACACACACACACACACACACACACACACACACACACACACACACACACACACACACACACACACACACACACACACACACACACACACACACACACACACACACACACAGGGAGGAACAGGAACAGGAAAGGGCACACACCAAATCACACACATGTCTAATAAGTAGGCAAACAAACCCTATCAGTCGTTACAGTTGTTCTGAACAAACATTCCATTATGTCTACTGGGCATGTGAAAATGAGCATACGAGAGACACAATAAAACTCATTTGAATAATCGCTCAAACAAATTCCACTAAAACCAACATACCCTGATTGCATATTTTACTTTTAAGGGTAATCCAAAGCAAGCTGGCACTAAGCATAAAATGACCGGAGAAATCTTTAAAAAATGGGAGCGTCTGTTTAGTGATAGCAGAGATTCCAGCTATGTGGCTATTCTCAATGCCATACTGAATTCAACACAGAAGGATTCTCTCTGTAGCAAGTCACCCCCCTGCCTTTTTTTTAAAAGATAGACCTCTCTCCATTGCCAAGAATTTAAGGTCACAAATAGTTTTAGCAGACTGGAAAGGTTTCGAAACTTCAGCCAAATTCAGTCAAACGTTTCCTGACATTTTCTATCTGCCAAACACTTAACTAAAGAATCTGTCCAGTCATTGTACTCTGTGTGAGCCTTCTCTGGCTTTCTTACATAACACTATTGGCTCTTCACACCTGAGACTGAGGACATCACCCCTTATAAGGTATCATCAGGAGTGTTTTGAATCACACTGTATTGAATAATCCAGAACTCTTGATAAGAGGGCACAAACCACTGGGTTTACTTGTGCTGTTGTATTGCTTTCATAGCATTGAGATGTTAAATAAATGATGTTAAACTGTATAAAATCCTCTACGGACAACCAGAGTGTATTCAAATCACATTTCAGATTCAAAACCCCCATTAGATCGTTTTAAACTAAATAATCCAAAACTTAGAACCACTGCAGCACTGTATTATTTATCCAAAACTGACATCAGTCTGAAACTGCCAACACTTTTTTGGGGGAAAGAGTTTTGCCAGCCGAATGGGTACTTTCCAGACCTCTCTCACACATGATCCGCGTCAGGCTCAAAGTGTGTGGTACCGTGATGGAAGGATACAGTTTCTGGGCCAACCCTCAAGGCATGAGTCACACTACACGATGCTTGACAACCATCAGCCTCCACCAGTCTTAGACAGGGGTGACTCTCTGCCAGGCAAAACACCAAGTGCACAGCGCCGACCGCTTGCCGCATTACAGTAAAGCATCATTGGCTTCTCGAAAACGCAACAGGTTATGGAAACTGTTATGAAGCTCAGTGTGAAAGCATAAAGTAAAAGTCTTATTATTCTTCATCTCGAGCTGGGTTTTGAGGGAAAGTCTGAGTGTGTGTCTGTGACAACTGGATTAGCCGTAGTTCCTCTGGTGACTAAATGCAATTTTAAGGGGGACGTCAGCCTCCCCTAGGGGCACTAAACCTTGATTCTCCCCCTCTTGGGAGCACTGACTATACACTACCATTAGTAACAAGCAGCAGGCAATACCAAGAAAAAGAAATGACAGCACCAGTATTCACCCTGCATTATGGAAAAACAGCCTTAGTAAGCTGCGGTGTCAGCCAGGTTTCACTCTTTTTCTTCATAAATAAACCCAAGGAAAGTTCTGCTTGGGGGGAAATAAAGAATAAACCTTTGCCATTCATTTGGTGTAAAATGCCACAAACACGAGAGAGAGGGGGGTTGTCAGACAGAAAAGAGGCAGAGGCAGAAAAAGAAAGGCAAAGGTAAATAGCCGAACACTTGATAAGAAACATGAAGAGAGAAAGACAAACAGAGAGAGAGAGAGAGAGAGAGAGAGAGAGAGAGAGAGAGAGAGAGAGAGAGAGAGAGAGAGAGAGAGAGAGGCCACTAAGACAGAGACAGAGAGAGGCAGGCTGAGGTGAATAGCAGCAAGCTCAATCAGCAACTGGAGAGGGATAAAACAAGAGCCGGGGCAGGATGCACCCTGACATCTCCCGGCAGGAGGGGAACAGCTCCTCACGTCAGCAGGAGCTATGAGTTTATTACAGGGATTACGGGACAATCTATCGCACCTATGGGGTAGTCTTACTTTAGGTTTTACTGCAGGGGTGGGGAACCTTGCTCATTCGAAGGGCCACTTCAAATTCATCCGAGGGCCGTAAAAGTCCTCCGAGGGCCGTACTATGAACACAAACCAAGATTTTCCCCTTCACTTTAGGCCTATATTGAAGGCAGTCATGTGAAGCTGAATAACATTAAAATTATATCGGGGGCCGGATAAACGCAAACGGCCCTCGAGACATAGGTTCCCTGTTTTACTGGATAATGACTACAAATCACAGTACTGCCACTGACATCGTTTAGCTATAGTCTTTTACAGTGGTGTGCAAACAAGTGACTAAGACATTTCACATGAAAAGCCGTTTTTGTTTTAGTGCTCTCTGCTTGACTTCGTCTCAAAAAGTGCTTTAAAAAAAGTAATTCGTCACTCCTCACATCAGCAGATCCAATGAGTTTATCTCTGGGATTACGGGAGAGTATTAGCCCACCTATGGGGTAGTCTCAGTTTAGATTTTACTGGAACCCAACAACTACAAATCATCAAACACCCTACCATTACCAAAGACGGTTTACGTGAACAGGAGTTTTTGTTTTACTATCCGCTGCTGGACTTCTTCTAAAAAAAAATTTCAGTTGCAATGTGAAAGCCAGCTGCTACCAAATAAAAATGGCAGATGATGGATGACTTTTCTGGTGTAATTCCCCATGCAATATGTGTGACAAAATATTATGCCATGACAAACTGACGAAACATTATGTAATTTGTGTGATCAAATTAACAGCATGCAATGATGCAATATTTGTATGTAAATATAATTTCCTCCCTTTTAAGAAAGATTTGAAGACAGGATATTTTTCTTCAGATAGCTCCTCAAAATTTATTTCCAGCACATGGGTGCCCTCTACTGTCAGACACAAGATGCTTTTTTCATTGACCAACCAAACAAATGTTGTTTTATTGTTATTTTGAGATAGAGATAGGGTAACTAAGTAATTATTGTGTTATAGGCAAAATAACATATTTGTGGAAAAGTCACAGTCTTTACTTAACCCATTTTAGCCTAAGCCCATTTTTGGGAAAGGGTGCCCTCTGCCTATTAAAACCTAAATATCTCAGCCTCTGAAGCACATAATAAGAACATGAAATGAGTTGCATTTACAAAGCGGATTCCAAAAAAGTTGGGACACTTGGTATTTTGTGAATAAAATCAAAATGCTGGCATTTTCAAAACATTCAATATGTTAATAAGGTAGAGCATTGTGTACAGACAACATATCAGTTGTTAAAGTCAAGCAGAATTATTGTTTTGAGGTAATTATGTGATCATTTAAAATTTCATCCTTGCAACAAATCCCAAAAAAGTTGGGACAGGGCCAATAAAATGCTTTTTATGTTGGCTAAGACTAAACACAACACACGGGAGGAGACTTAACAGTAAATACTTCGACTGATGGCATGATTTCATTAAAAAATAGATATTTTGATGTGTGAGACATGATTTTCACAACTGATAGGTGTGCTCCTCAACTTGTTTACCCACTTGTTATGCTTAATATGTGGCATATCCTGACTGCAAGAAAACAATTTTGTCAGCTGTTTACTCTTATGATGGAACCACAATTGGAACATAGTAGAGATTGAAATTTGCCATCATTATGGAGCACTATCTAAAGCAGTGGTTCCCAACCTTTTTCTTCAGGGACCCATGTTTTTACTATTGTAAGCTTTGGTGACCCAACCACGAGAGCGCCCGCATGAGACGGAGTCACAAGATGCCCTCTGTTTCCTGCGAAAACTAATTTTAGTTATTTTATTCCTCAATTTGTCTGTGGTGAAATTTAGAATAAATGTTTAATGTAGCACTTACAATTTGTTGCTTCTATGCATGTATTAGTTAAATGCTTTGTCTTTTGTTTAACATGGGCTATACATATTCAAAATGAAACCCCTTAAAATCAAGAGGGCTCCGAAACCCCCTGTGGATCTTTGGCGACCCATAAGGTGGGTCCCGACCCATAGGTTGGGAACCACTGATCTAAAGGCTGTGCTCCAAAATATAATGCCTTGGTGGCTATGTATGCTGTTTAAAGTCTGCATATATCATTCAGCATTCATTATAATGCTCTACATGAGTAAGAAGACCATAACCAAGGCACCTCTGCGCCACCTTACCATTATATTATGATGTCTTTCAGACTGACCACTAAATCAAGCTGAAGTATTCATTTTCTATATAATCTGGAGGGTGCATGACTCCATGATTTAAAAAAAAGGAGGAAATATTTTCCATTCTGTAATCAGTTTCACATGTCTCCTAGGTCCATATAGAATGAGCTTTGCTGCATGCAACACTGTTTGATGTCTTCATCATGTGCATGAATCAAGTGTTGTGTTTATGGTCATTTTTTCAACAGCTGTCATTGTTGGAGTGTCATAGTTTGCTTATTGACGATGGGTATGCCATGATCTCAGGACTCACAGAAATGTACATTACGGAAATAGGCCTTATATGCCCGCAATTTTGATAAATCAATATTTCTGTGTAATAGATCAGTCATAAGTCCCTCAACATTTCCGCTACTGAGAGCCACAGCCTCTCTGTGATGGTATTTTATTTGTGCATTCACGTTGACAGTCAATATAGTTCACTTTAAAATATTCTTCCTTGTGTTATTTTTACATGTTTTGGCCCTGTCCCAACTTTTTTGAGATTTGTTGCATGGGTCGAACACAAATGAACACATATTTCCCTCAAAACAATACTTCTGACTCACTTTAACTGTTGCTATGTTGACCTTGTGCCATTGTGTATCTTCCATATAGATTGAATGTTTTGAAAATGGCAGCATTTTACTTTTATTCACAAAATATCAAGCGTCCCAACATTTTTTTAATCCACTTTATAAAAGTTAGTTACTATTTTTAGTATTCTCTGGAAATTGTAATGCTTTGTACTTTTGCACCTCTGCACCAACATAAAGAGGACAAATAGCTGCTGATTGTAGCATGTTGGGTATTTCTCAAGGTGAAGTGTTGTAGCCTTGCTAGTGTGAGTAACACCCATTTAGCAGATTTCACCAAGGGACTATCCAATCACTAGTTCCAAGTGTAATTAATAATTGGATACTCCTTGGTGAAATCAGCGAAAAATCGGCGTTACTACCACTAGTAAGGCTAGTGTTCTATCGCAAGGGCGGATCCACGGGGGGGCATTGGAGGGCATTGCCCCCCCAGCCAAGCTGCTGTGCCCCCCCAGGGCTTATTCACCTAAACATGCTGATATGGTCATTAATATACAACAAATTAGTATTTTTTTCTGAATACAGTAAATATAAAGTATAAGATAAAATTCCACCTTTGCTTAACCACCATAGCCCTAATAAACAAATAAATGAATAGACTACACTATTTAGACATTGTCAGTAGACCTAAATGTGAAATAATAAGTGAACAGTGATCCTTTGAAATAATGGGATTGTCCCATATTTAGAAACAAAAGTACTGTTCCGTAGAGCTGAAACTAAGCCCACAATTTGGTTAAAATGCAGGAAATTGCATCTAAGAAATACAAAAATTTCTGGGGGAGGAAACCCATACCCCCCCCCCCCCCCCCCCCCAAGGTGCCCCTCCATACTCCATCGAATGCCCGTCCAACGTCTTGGTTCTGCAGCCGGGTCTGTTCTATCGAGATGGACTGCTCCGTCAAGATGAGCTCCCAATATACAATGTTAACACAGCCCGCCCCACACACAACCAAAAACGTATCCCTGATCTTTAACCCACTAAGACACAGCCCCTGTTATCAGTTAGCTGTTACCAGAATGGCAATGACCTAGTCGCAATGTAGATAGTAGACTAGGGTAGAGTATCATTCATTAACCCCTAGGGGAAATTAAGGTGTCAAGTAGCATACATTACATACATAAATACAGAGGACATTACACAAAAGGCACATCATTACACATATATAGCTCACTCTTACATACATTAAGCCCAAGGCAACTATTACTAAAGGCCCTGTGCATGGTCATAGAGGTGTAGTACTATAGTAAAGGTTTTCTTTTTTTTTACTGTACCACAATATTGTTCCACTGGTTGAACGGTAAGCATTAAGGGGCTGCAGTACATAACAGGCACTGCTGTATTTAATGGTAATGGCTTCTACAGTATTGGTATTTCATATTGACGAGTAATAGCTCATATTGGCACAACACCAGCCACTAGCAATGCCAGGCTGCTTCATCAAGATAAGCTACCAAAGTGAGGTTGTTAACATAGCCCACACCCAACCCAAAACCTATCTCTGATCTTTAACCCAGTAAGACACAGCCCCTGCTATCAATTAGCTGCTACCAGAATGGCAATTAACTCATCATAATGTATTACTAAAGGCTCCGTGCACGGTCATAGTGGTGTAGTACTATGGTAGTTAAGATTTTTTTATTGACTATGATACTGTTCCACTGGTGGAACAGCGTGCATTAAAGTGGTATGCCACTATTTTGGGGCTTAATGTAGTTAAAATCGTGGGCTGGGGTTTATAAAGGTGGTAAAGTGTCTTATTTTTCATGCTAAGCGTTACAAGCTACAAGTTAAAAGAGGGAATATGTCGCTAAGCTAGTGAAAGTCAATGGATCCGTGTAGCATAGCATGCTACACGGATCCATTGACTTTCACTAGCTTAGCGGCATATTCCCCCTTTTAACTTGTCTTAAAGCAAGACAACGGCTTACATGAAAAATAAGACACTTTACCACCTTTATAAACCCTGGCCAACGATTTTAACTGTATTAAGCCCCAAGATAGTGGCATACCCCTTTAAGGGGCTACACTACAGGCACTGCTGTAGTTAATTGTAATGGCTTCTATTGGTAGTTCATCTTGACGAGTAGTAGCTCATATTGGCGCAACACCAACCACTAGCAATGCCAGTATCAAACATCTCCATCTTACCCGTAGCGTGTGCTGAGGATGCCCCCTAGCGTTGAGCCCGAGATCATGCCAATGCCAAAGCACAGGCCCAGCTTGGCCAGGGCATCGGCTCTCCTATCAGGCTCAGTCAGGTCAGCCACCACCATCTGAGCCCCTGCAGAGGAATAACAGGAAAGACATCAGAGACAGGAAGTGAGCGGGGTAGATGGTTGGGATGGGGCAAGAGACCATGAGAACGGTGGACTGAAACCTGGTCAACACATTTGTGCAAAGGCCTCTGTTATACATGGGTTCTAAATGTTTTTTTTTCTCCTGGCTGCGCGACATTAGCTGCACACAACTCAACCTCTGATTGTTGGACGCCAGTGTCTTGCCCCTCCTCACAACATTGTTTATAAACACTGAACCCATGTATACCTGTATTGTCACCAAACCAAAATGATAATGACCAATCATTAGTCAGTTACTTATGACTCATAGCTTATAGTTGTAGTGATGAAGTTCAGCAACGAGTGAATGGGCCTACTAGTGTCTCCATCTGCATGAAGAGGCTACTGTATATATGGCATACTGCATGTGCCTTGGCTTAGCCAACTTTGTCACAACACTCAACAGAAGATCAAGGCTGAGGACCTATGCAGTACACTTCTACTGACAGTCTTTATCATATCAAGGATTTATGAAATTCACAGCAAATGTACAATCCATTGAATGATGTTCGTATTTAAATAGTAATAACATGATAATTGCCTTTATCATAGACTTAATTTGATGATTTGATATTTGATGAATTGTGAATTTACAATGACAATGGCCATTTAGCATGAAAGAATTTAAATAGCGTAATAATATTCTAAACAAAAGTCCATGCATGTGTATGTGACAAAGTGAATAGAGTTCAACACACACAAAGAAGTGAGTGAAGAACAATAAACAGATATGAGGTTGGAAGAGAATAATCGCATAAAGCCCAAACAGATACATATAAACACAAAACCTATTTTAACGTCAAACATAATGTGCAACCACATATTTATGTATATATTTACATTTTTTATTTACATTGTTTGTAGTCAAATGTACTAACTGGATATATATTAATGTGGCCACCCACAGTAAGGGGAAGTCAGAATCTCACACCTACATACCAAAAAGCTTAAACCTAAACAGGTCCTCACTGGTTGCAACCACTAAATGGACTACATTTATAGTGCAATGACTAAGTTTGTACACCCTTTAGAATTTCTTACATTTGAATGTTAATTGGTCATTAATTATGGTCTGATCATTAACAGAATTGCATGAATGTCTGATTTATCTGGGATGTATGGAGTGAATAGCTTTCTTGAGGTCATGCCATATCATCTCAATTGGATTTTTGTCAGGCTTTGACTGGACTATTCCAGAATGTTTTTTTTTGTGTAAGTTGACAAATATGGGTTGTTGTCCTGCTTCAGCCCCCATCCTCTTGTGCATTTCAACTGTGTGACGGACTACCTCACTTTTTCTGTAAAATATCTCAATAAACTGGTGAGTTCTACTGACAATAGCAAACTAACAAAGGCCTGAGGTACCAAGGTAGTCCCATATAATGATGCTCCTGCCCACCGGTGACAGTAGTTTTCGTTTCTTACTGGTGCATAAAACTGTAGCTATGTCATGGTGACATTTTCCAGTTCTTTCTGTAAATCTTCAGCTGACCCTGTAGGATTATTTCCAGCCTCATTAAGGAGTCTGTGATATGTCCTTGGAGTAATTTTTGCAGGGCGATGACCACTTGGGACAGAAGCAACATTGCTAAACTGTCTCCATTCATAGTCTCCGTTCACCATGCATTTGTGAACATCAAGATTTTAGAAATGGTTTCGACCTTTTAGAGACTTATAAAAATCAATAATTCTTAATCATCTTAAGAGAAATATTTTGAACACGGCATGGTACACATTGGACAATGTCTCTCCATCAAGACATAACCAGAGATTCTTTAAGTATATAGAGATATGCCAATGTAATAGGTTGCTATGGGCACCTAACATGACCAGGTTCCGGTCTGCCTAAAGGGGAGTGTCATAATACTCCTAGCATTGAATAGAACAGTCCTTAGGTCTGCCTAGGTCTGCCTAAAGGGGGATTTCCCCCCCTCCCCTTGCAATAATAGAACCCGCAAACAATGGGCCAATGGAACCTCTCTCTCTCTCTATTCTCTCTGACATAACTCTTAAATGGTTTGTATTTTCCACGGGACAGGGCAAATACATGCAACAACTGAGGGATTGGCTTTGAAATATCAAATTGTGTAATAGTCTCTAATTAATTTTTGAAGTGATTTTAGCCAAGAGTGTACTTTTTACAAAGTTTTTTTTGGGGCGTTTTGGCCTTAATTATTATAGGACAGTGTGAGAGTAGACAGGATATGACTGGGAGAGAGAGACAGGGTAGGGCCGGGAAATGACCGGGGTCCCCATGGGCAATGTAAGCCCAAATGTGGGGGGCTTAGCGCTCTGCGTCACAGCGCCCCTGCCAAGAGTGTACTTACTTATGCCTCCCTCTCTGGAAAATGTTTGCATCTTGGTCAATAAAAATATGATAACATGTTAATATTTTTGGGTGGAAGCAGTTAAAATTGACAGTCACCAATTCCCAACGCCTAGTGATTGGATACTCCATGGAGTTCACTAAAGACTAATCAATCACTGGGCATTTCACGCACTACCAAAGCTAGAACACTTGACATTGGGAAATGGTCACTGTTTGTTCCTTCTTGTGATTTTCAGGAAGAGCAGACCATGTTTTATTACCAATTTCGACAAAAATATAAGACATTTCAAAGGGTGTACAAACCTTTTCCTCCCACGGTAGATGCTTACACAAGGCAGGTTTACTTTCACCTACAACGGACATGTATGTAGGCTATAGGAGCCTACAAGGGACATGCAAATCAAACTCAAGAATAGTACCGGTAAACCATCACTGCAATATGTAGTGTGAGTGAACGTTACCTGGTATGACATGCATAACCACTACTGGGATCTTGTGGATGAAAAGCATTGTAGCGCTGTCAGTCATAGCCAGCAATACATAGTAGACCACAGAGGCCATGCAGGACACAGACAGCGCTGCCCGTGCACCAAATATATCCCCAAACCTGCCAAGAAAACACACACACACAAAACAGTTGTCAAAGTGTCAAAATGAATTGTGTGGGCTTAATGTCAGTCTGACCAGTTTAAGATTCATACAGCATTTTGGAAGTCAATTAGTAGATAGGACTACAGCTGCTGCTACAACAGCATAGAGTTGCATGATGCCTAACACCTCAGGCAAAGTTGTCTGCCTATTTAGGTGTGAAGCACAGTATTTTGAAATAAGTCATTTCTGAGTTTGACAAGATTTACAAAAGGTTATGTCAATAAACAGCTTTAGTAAACATCAATGAACACCTGGGTCATTTCACGTGAAATCAGACACTTTGGGACCCGACCGACACGGATTTCAATCATACTTGCTGTGCCTGTTTAGTAGCAAGGTAGCACCCCAGAACTGCATTTGTGTGAACCTGACACCAATATTAAGGGAAAAACAGACTAGCGAAGGTTTACATATGAGGGTAGGACACTATGCATTCAGCCTTGATTATATCAGTCAGTGTAAGTCACAAAAAGATGTCTGTGGTGTTATTTGAAAGCTCTTTTCTGGCTCTACAAATTACACAAACAGCATGGAACACAGCAACCCTCAGAATATGAATTATCATAAATTGAAAAATTAAAAATTGAATAGCAAAAAAACGTATATTTTAAAATATCTTTGTCTAAACATAGCCTGCAATGTCATGGACAACACCTGAAATGCTGGTGTTTGATTCTTAATTCATTTCAGAGACGATGGGACTCAAAAATAGGGCATCATACAAATCACCTAGTAATAATATGGTGATACCATAGTAATATCACATAACAGCATGTCTATCGGAATATGTGAAGGATGGAGATGGTCCATGAGGATGCAGGGACCGACGAGGGTGCAGGGCCCACCGGGAAAATGCCCGTTGTGCCAGATGGCCAGTCCATCCCTGTCCCTGACACTACTCTATTTACGTCATTACAACTCATTTCAACCCTTTATGTCCCATTATCTTTGAAATGAATAAAGAACCAAACACCCCATTTTCAAGTGTTGTTTATGACCTTAAGGCTATGTTTAGACAAGAAACCAGCCATTTTAAAATATAAGTTTTTTTGATATTCAATTTTTAAATTTTTCAATGTATCATAATTCATATTCTGAAGGTTGTTGTATTCCATGCTGTTTGAGTAATTTGTAGAGCCAGAAAAGCGCTTTCAAACAATACCTCAGACATCCTTTTGTGACCTACACGGACTGATATAATCAAGGCTGAATGCATAGTGTCCTACCCTCACATGTAAACCTTTGCTAGTCTGTTTCTCCCTTACTATTGGTGTCAGACTCACAAAAATGCAGTTCTGGGGTGCTACCTTGCTACTAAACAGGCACAGCAAGTATGATTGAAATCCGTTTCGGTCGGGTCCCAAATTGTCTGATATCACGTGATGAAATGACCCACCTTAGAATGAACTGGGTGAAAAGTTGTAGGCTATTGCATGCATGCCATTCATTTACAACATGATAACCGTGTAGGATGAGCTCACCTGCCATAGATGGGCCCTCCAAGGAGTTGAATGACCCCAACTGTTGTTTGGAGGTAGCCAAACCACAAGGTGTCAAAACCAAGCCTTTTGGCTAAATACTGAAGGAGAAAAAGAAATATTGGATTCATATTTGTTTGTTTAAGGGGTGCTTCCCAGTTCAGTTTCCTTGCTGCAACAAATCAAGGCTATGATGTATGATATAACAAGTATAGCCTACTTACTGGTGTTATGGAAAATTGGACGAAAAGGCATGTAATGTCCAAAGCGGCAATGACATAGGTGACCAGAATCACCCGTTGTCTGTTAATTCCCGCTAGAGAATCCATCCTCAGTCGCGGTGCTCACGTTCAGCAAGTCTCTGATCCAAACGTGTGAGCAAGTTCGGACGTGGAAGTGTCCTCAAATTCACTACTCCATCAAAAACACAGACAGTTCCATTCACTTGGGGCTCCTCAATAGAAAACAGGTTGGTTAAAAAATGCTATTGTTATTTCATAAGTTGCATAACTGAAACGTTCTCCATTCGGGTCGGGATGACATTGCAGAAATACTACAGGAGGAGCGTCCAAAAGTAAATAAGGAACTAGACAACTTGCACTTCGATCCCTGTAGCAGAATATTTTTTTTTACTAGCAACAAAGTAACGTTCTCTGTTGCATTGACCTGCCACAGTGTGCCACTACCATCACGGCATTCTATTCTGCAGTTGTGTGGTAACCTACTATCAGTAACATTCTGTCAAAACTACCGTGAGGTTCCGCTAACATAAGTAGAAAAATTGAAGTCTGGTGCTACATGTAAGCCTTTCAGAACTCTCACCAGATCCAGTTGGTGTGGTGTTGATGAATTGGAGTCGATAGCCTACTCTACACTTTTCAACGGTTTCCCTTCACTTTTCAACCACATTCATTCATTCCGAAGAAAGTCATTTGTGTTTAAATGTGGACAGAGTATAGTCAACAATTGATGACTGTACAATTGTTTCCTCGCCATCTTGGCGTTAGATAATTCACTGCGTAAGTCCTCCCACTTTTGAGACGTAAACACACAGAAGGCGTGACCACGAACATACCTTTATTAAGAAATAACTCAGTACAGTAGACACTGGGTCCATTACTTAGATTAATTTACCAGGTAGAGACACATTTGTTTAATAACTGCAATCAACACAACACCACACCTTCCTGGCAAAACAAGATTAGGACTAGCCTATTACAAGCTCTTTAGCCTGTGCCTCTACATTGCAGGCAAACTGAACCTTCTGCCCGTAACATGGAAGCCAAGGAAGATGTTAGAAAATTGTGAGTTAGCATTTATTATCAGGAAAATATTATTGTTCTCCACGACAATAAGAAATTGACACAGAATATTTCCATATGTCTTGGTGTTGCAACCTGTTGATGTCCTAGTGATGATTAATCTCAGAATCAGTTCAAAAGTCACCTCCATTACTGGTAGGCCTAGTGGCCAGGCCTGTCTCCAACACACCTGTCTCAACCTGTCTCAACACAAATATTGCAACATCACTGAGTTTCATGCAATGCTTCTTTTATGCATGAGTTTCAACGTGTAGCCTACTTGCAAATAGTAGGCTACCCAGGAACAATTTGTGTCTTGGTATTTTTTAAACAGTGGTGCACGTCTGCTCGGGCAAAAGAAAACAGGCAAGACTGAATGCAGTCATTTTCATTCAGCTATTTCATTCATCAAGTATAAGGTTATTACACATTCCTTAAAGCAAACATGTTAAAATGTGAGGGAAAAAATGGTCCTCTCAAAATCATCTCAAATTTTATCACATGGTATTTTAAATGTCCCCACGTATTCAGCCTTGCTCCTCCATGCACCATGTGTCTTCTTGAGAGGTTGCTGTGTGTGTACCTACTTTGAAGAGTGAAGAGTAGAGTGGACTGTGTGTAATGACATCTTGTCATAACCAAATTCCATTAACAAGCACTGATTTGTAAAGGGACTGCTTATTCCATTAAGAGAGCTCTTGCCCCTTGTGCATGGTTACTTGTTTCATTAAACCACTTTGATCATCATTGGATAAGGCAATTACAGTTTTAGGGCATGCTTATAAAAGTGTCATGGCATGACGCACACAGAGTACATTTTCTTAACACAACCTACCGTGAAATGTTAACTTATGCTCTACCAAATGAAAAATAATAATGGCTTCGTGGTTTGAAGAATCTTACTTTGTAAACATAAACTCTTTCCATGAAAGACAATAAATACTGTTTGGTATATTATATATGTATATAAAAAAACATCATATTACCAAACATTTATTAAAAAAAAAAAAAGAATTGCACAATCAATCGATATTTTTCTCCTATGTGTGATTTGTCCCTCTTATTTGGCTTAAGCATTAAGGCCCAAAGTTCAAACTGGAAGGAGAGTACCCCATTGGGTCTTAAAACAATCAAATAAAACAAACAAAAATCATAAGGTCTTAAGTAGTATTGCAAGGCCTATAAAAAGTGCACATCCACAGATAGCCGTGAAAGAACATCAAATATTCCTAGCACGCTATTAAAATATTATATAGATTTTCTTCTTTTGCTCTTTTTTATGTACAAGTCAGCCTAATTTGTGTTTTATTGTACATCCCATTCATTCCAATGACAACCCCAAACCCTCTCCTCTTGTTCTGCCTTCCTGCTTCGGTCCAAAGTGCGTTGTGCCTGAGTGCGAGTTGGGATCTTGGGGTGGGGGGTGGGGGGTAGCTGAGAGGTGGTTGTTGGGTGGTGGAACTGTGTAGTGGCGACGGTGATGAGGTGGTGGTTTAGTTTATTGCTGGAGGTTTGCAGTTGACTCTCATGAGGAAGAGGAGGAGGAGGAGGACGAGGAGTAGTGGTAGTTGATGAGGAGCTGCAGCAGCAGCAGGAGGCAGACGAGGAGCCAGCTGCGACCACCCAGCACACCAGCTCCCCCCGCTGGCTCACTGCAGACTATCATCTGCTGGTTCAGGGCGCACAGGTTCCTGACACATGCACAGTTGCACACACAACACACGCAAGCATGCACGCACACACAACACACGCACACACACGCACACGGGGAAATAAGTGAAAACACTTTAGAATAGAGAGTTCATATGTTAGCCACTAGTGTATTCAGAAGGCGATCATTGTGCACATCCCAGGAAAAGGTGCAGGACAAAGGCTGACTGTAGTTTTCCGAGTGAGAAGTCCGCACCCTTCAAAATCCTTTTTGCTGTCTTTTATTATTCAATGGCTGGATTACGTTTCGACTTCAACAGTCTTCAACAGGAGAATCTGATGAAGACTGTTGAAGTTGAAACATAATCCAGCCATTAAATAATAGAAGACAACAAAAAGGATTTTTCATGTGCGGACTTCTTAGTCCACAGTCAGCTTGTATTGGGTCAGTAACATTAGACAGAAACTGAGACATGAGGGAAATTATACAGAAACAGAATCAAAACCACTGTTGAAATACAATCTTAATACGAAGGGCAGTAGCAACAGTATAATACTAAGGCTCCAATGTTGATGATGGACAGAGATTGTGTCACAGTACATAAAGGTCATGACTAAGCAAAAAAATAAAACACTTTCACAAATATAGACAGACTGCTTGCGGCTTGCATCATGACAGAAAAGTAATGATCACAGATTATGGATGCACAACAAACAAAAAATGATTACTCCCCCCCTACCGTTGAATGTCTTGCTGCATCTTCTTTATTGATGCGATGGAGGCCTCCATTTCTCTCAGGTCCACTGAGGCACAGCGAGGACACTGTCCTCTATGACCTGCATCGGCAATAAAGAATTAACCGAAAATACACAACACTTCCTTTGCACTTCACCAAAACTTATTTTTCAGGACTCTGACCTTGCTTTGAAATAATTCACTTTAATGTTTCTTGGTTAACAAATCACTGCTGCAAAGTGTACTTTCTAAATACATAAGGACACTGAGAGACACTGTGTGAGTACATGTACTCCATTGCTGCTAAGCCTTATGCTCTTGTTTTGATTTTCGTCTACTGTCTGCCTTTTGGGACTAAGAAAAGCCTGCTTTTGTGCTGACATGCCTTTGTTGGAGGGAACATTGTTTTTTTTTTTTACTTAAAGGGACACTGTGCAGGAAATGGTCAAAAAAGGTACTGCAACTATGCTGTGCATTGAAGCTGGGCTGCCTATTGCCAAATTTGATCTTCACATGAAAGTTTACTAAGTAATAAACAAATATTTTCTAGTATGGTCCAAGTACAGTCATTTTTGCAGCTAAAATGCTGGTGGTAAGTATTCATGAAAAAGGTAACATTAGTGAATGGGCAGCATGAATTCTGGAAATAAACAACTAAAAATCTCACACAGTGTCCCTTTAAGATTTAACATTTTCCATGGACTGCTGGCTGTAAACGTTGTTTTGACTTTTGGGAACTTTCACTGAAATCCAATGTTTTTTTAAAGCCTTAACTTACCCTCGTTGTCGGAGGACTCGTGCAGGGGGTCTGAGGTGCTGCTGCTCTCCGTGTTCTGGCTGCAGCTGGAGGGCTGCCTGCTGGACTTCCTGTGTTTGCCCTGGGATTTGGCTCGCAGCTAACGCACGCACACACGCACACACGCACACAGGCATGCACACACACGCGCACGCTCACACACACACACACACACACACACACACACACACACACACACACACACACACACACACACACACACACACACACACACACACACACACACACACAAATAGAGACAGAGGCAAATTCATTAGTGAGCAATGCTATTACACTACATTGCTATTATAACAGTAATTTGGAGAGTCTGAGGAGGTACGAGTGACGAGAGTCTGAGGAGGTGTGAGTGAGTCACCTGCTGCTGCTGGGCCGCCCACTGTTGGCTGTAGGAGAGGCCGTTGAGGCGCACCTGAGGCCCGGTCTCCTTCTCCCTCGTCTGGATGATGCCATCCTTCTCATACTGCACCACGCTCAGGGCTGGGTCCCACGGCTTACAACTGGATTCACACACACACACACACACACACACACACACACACACACACGCGCGCACATAGAGAGAGAATGATAGAGAGAGAGAGAGTCAATGAATATATAATGCATTCAGATCAGGTAGATGGGGTAACCACAATAGGATATTAAATCACTTTCAGCACTCCACTGCACCATCTACTAAAACACTGAAAAGCCTTCCCTCTTTAACAGACTATTGATCCGCTAATGAAATATAAATATCTAATGCATTCTATGTTTATTTTTTCACAGGCATCACTGTGCTAAATCAATTCAATTTCAAGAAGGTGTTTCATGTGAATGGCTCCATAGCCACTTAAATAACTTTTAATTTCCCTGTGGGCTATTTTATTAGTGTGAGCAACCAGTTTATTACTTGGGCTGTGTTGTGCCAAGTTTTCTCATTCCCTTTCCAAACAATATAGCACTCTGTTAACAGGACTATGGATTGATGAGAACCAAACTTCTCCTTTAAAGCATTTAGACCCTGTTATAAGTTTGTTGTTACAGGCATGGCAATGGCAAGTTGTAATTCATTACGAAAAACTAAAGAAATGATGTGTAGTACGTTGCTTGTGAAGGTTGTTTTAGTGAATTGTAAAACTTTGCACTGACGTAACAGTGAACATTATAAGACTACAGCACAAGCCCTCACAGATTCGTGCAGAATTAGAACAGAATTAACTGAAGAAGTCTGACAGAAGAGCCGATTAAATGTCTTTCAAGCTGCATACAAAAAAACTATGCTACGTGTGTTAGCTATGTACACTTTCAACTAAACACACAACTAAACTCCTTTGACTAATATGACCTGGATGAATGAGCATTTTCACAAACTACGTAACTATTTTGTCTGTGCTATACTGACTCTGCGTGTTTGTAGCTCCACTCCATGGTGACGGGGTCCTGGGTGAAGAGGTGTGGTATCCACTGGCGCGTGCCACGCTGCCGGGCCTCTTGCCTCTGGTCCTCCTCCAGCAGGAACTTCTCCTGCGTGGCTCTGTGCTGGTCCTGGGCCATGATGGCACTGGTCACATGCTTCCATAGCCTAGAAGAGTTATAGACATGATAGATAGATAGATAGATAGATAGATAGATAGATAGATAGATAGATAGATAGATAGATAGATAGATAGATAGATAGATAGATAGATAGATAGATAGATAGATTATTTGTCCTTTCGGAAAATTGTTCTGTGCCCTTTTCAGTGCATCTGATACAATTACAAAGACATTACAATAAACAAGACCACAATAGACAAACACAACCCCCCCCATAGGACAAGAAGACAGGTTGACAAAAAACCCAACTTAAACACAGTAAAGTGCAGTTATTCAGTACCAAAGTGCAATGTGCTATCAAGTTACAGTTGTCTTATTTAACATGGATATACTAGTAGGTATAAAGGATCGGCGGGCTCTGTTTGTCTTAAATGAAGGCATCCTAAACCTCCTATCTGAGGGCAACAACTTCAGATATCAAATACTCTCCTTACCAAGTTTTACACTTTATATAATGTTGCCCTACTATGTGACACTGGTCACTTTTCCACAACCTGGAAAAGTCAAAAGTACCTGGATGGAGGAGGGTGGCAAATCTACTTGTAAGACTTGACGGTTGAAAATCAGGTCAGAATTCCAGAGTTAGCTTTTATAGCTCCAGATAGAGTGCTTACAACGCTGTGGAGAGTCTACAGCAATTACAACGGTGTTATTGCAACTCTACAGCGAGATGATTTTTTTTCATTTTCCAGTGTTGTTATTCACACAAAAATGAATTGTCTCCGACAATGTTATACTGAGTACAATTAACACAGTTTTTGAGTGGGACCAAATGTGATCGTAAATTGAGGTAGAACCCTGGTATGAGGTAGAATGAGGTAGAACCCTGGTAGTCTCCTCACCATGACCATGATGTACCGTCCATTTTGACATTGGAGCTCGGTTTCTGAACTTCTGTGCCAGGCACTGGCCACATGCTTCTATAATGATCACGTGTTGTGTTTGCATTATATGACACTGTCTAAACACCTATAGATACAGTATCTTCTGACTGGAATCATATTTATTTTTGACTGAGACTGAGAGTCACCTTTCAGATTCATTCTGCTCCTGCTCCTCCTGTCGGACGATGTGTCTGGTCAGCCTCTGGCTGCGCACCTCTGGAGTGGGGTTCCACAGGAGCTCCCTCTTCCCTGACCTCCTGTCCGACAGGTACACCTCCCCATCCTAAAACACACACACCATAACAATATGCATGCATGAACACAGACACTGCTGATGACTATAACCTGCTAGTCATACACACTAGGTACTCCTCCCCATCCTAAAACACACACCATACCAATATGCATGCATGAACACAGGCACTGCTGATTTGTTACATTACATTTAGATGACCCTTTTGACCAAAGGGACTTAAAAGGAGGACATTCAAGCAAGTACAGAGTGAGGGGTCAGGACAGAACACAGCAGTATACAAGTAATGTAGAACAGATAGAGATGCTGATGACTCTGGCTAATAATGCACACTGCAGTGGTCATGGATCATTGCTTACTCTTCCCCTGCATGTGGATGCACGCGCACACACACAAGCACGCACGCACGCACGCAGGCACACACACACACACACAGACACACACACACACACACACACACACACACACACACACACACACACACACACACACACACACGCACGCACGCACGCACGCAGGCACACACACACACACTCAATAGATAATAGCAAATGAGTGACAAGTCCATCTCACCCAATGACCTTCCACGGTGGCCAATAGTTCTTCATTCTGGACTATTTTTCCAGATATCTGGTTCACTTGACCAGCAGTGCCCAGGAAAGGCTTTGAAGACAAGGAAATTGACAGTTTGTAAGAATATACTGTAAACATAGCTATGATGTACATGTCATATGTCAATGTAAATATAAATGTCAGTGTAAATTTAAATCATTTATAAATCATTCACAAATCATTTTAAATCTGTAAAATCCATTCAGGAAAGAGGAAATGTCTATACCTTCAGTTTGAATTCTAGCTGAATCATACAGTTGGTCTTTTCACATTCAATTGTTACTCTGCCTCCGAGCTCCAAAGTCATTGTGCCATATAAAATGCCTACAAAAGAGAACAATCGTCAAATGTATTTGCCATGAGTAGACATGTTTGATTTACTATTTTGAGAGCTATTGCATATATTTGATTGATTTACAAAAGCTTTGTGCTTTCACAGAAAGCCTTGAACACATAGAATGTATATTTGAACAGAAAGAATGAAGCAAATGCCCACACTGTACCTTTACAATGGGCGTGTGGCATAGTTATGACATACTCCTCGTCATGGTTAAAAAATAGCAGCTTAACCATTATATTTACTATTTAAATTGCTCTTACAGTACATATATTTGATTAGTGTCCAAAAGCTTTTGGTTGGTCTTTTCACAGAAAACCTTGAAGAGAAAGAATGAATGCAAATGTCGATACTGTACCTTTACAATGGGCGTATGGCATAGTGACAACATACTCCTCGTCACGGTTAAAAAATAGCAGCTTAGCTTTTCCTTCCAGAACAGCTGACAACGAGTTACCTGAAAACAAACTAAGCATTAATTCAGAGTTGCTCTCGAATAGTTTACATGAGTAAAACACTGTTTACAAATATACTTTACGTACGTACCATAAAATTTGGACTTTGCAAGGATGCTACCACTGATGCTGAAACCGTCCTTTTTGTTGCTGACGTAAAACGCTGAGACGGGAGGGTGATGAGACACCTACAGGAGGAGAGTGCAGAGAGCAAAAGTACGATTTCCTCAGTAACTGAACTCATTACGCACCCAATGTCAGGTCTCCTGAGGGATGGAGGGCAAACGGAGGAGGCGTCAGACTATCACCTGCTCTGCGATGTAAAACGTGCAGCTGTCAGTATCTGGGTGAGGCCAGCAGCAGCGAAACGTTTCCCCCAGAATGGGATTGTAGGGTTTCTTCAGTCCCTGAGCACAACAAGGCAGACAGAAAGGGCCATCATTGCATCATTGCATTTAAACTCGAGAATAAATAAATAAATTAATAAATAAATGAAGCTCCCGACAACAGCTGTGTACATCTTCTCACCTTGGGCTTCTTATAAAAGCCAGACAAGTACCATCGCAGCACCTTTTTTATCCTCCCGTAAGCACTTGGCTCCTTCACTGCCCTGAGAGGTATGGAAAAAGAGTGAAGATGTAGGACAGTTCCTATCTAAAAGGTATACACATTGGTAAATACTGCTGTCTCTAAGGTTTACAATAATAAAGAGAAGACATCCCCTGATTATTTTTTTTAATCTAATTTATTGTGTATATACTTTTTTTTCTTCTTCATGTAGACAGGAAGCATGCCTCCAGTGTTTTGTTCATACTGTACAATTGAATAGCGGCAATGGAGTTGAGTTATACAGGATACTTATGTCTCTCATTAGTATTCTGGGGATACATGTGCACTGGGTGTATAACACCCCCCCCCCCCAAAAAAAAAAAAAAAAAAAAAAAAATAACAACCAAATAAACAAAACAAACTAAAACTCTTATACTCATGTGCTTCTGTGCTTACTCTGATAGGAAGTCAGCATGGTAGTAGTAGTCAGAGAGCTTGTCCAGGAAGGAGCGTGGCTCCAGGATGAAGGTGGGCAGCACCACCTTGGACAGGTCCATGCCCGGCCGAAGCTGCTTCAGCAGGGTCCACATCAGTCCTTTATTCTCCTCCGAAACCGTCTCTGTTTGGGATGCCTCTCCTGCCTAAAGGACAAATTCAATTACGTGCATACGTTACGTTACGATAATCACTGCATAAAAATTGGACTCATTCATTTGTGACTTCAATGTCTTTGACTTGGCATGTCTTTGGCTTGTGAATTCAATTCAATGTCTTTGATTTGTATTCAGCATAACACATCAGTGATCACTGAAATGATGCAAATACTGCATGTGACAGCTATGTATTTCAGGTGCTGAAGGTCAACCAAACTACCTCAGCAATGTCCTCCTGACTCTGCTCCACATAGCTGGTGGCCTTGAGGGCGGGGGAGAGGTCATCTGATTGGTCCATGTCGCTCTCCTCACTCAGTCGCTCTCCGTTCTCATTGGCCCCATTGTCTGACTCATCGTGTGCCTCCCTCTCTGATTTGTCCGAGCAGCCATCCGTCTCCAGGTGGTTATTCACCAGCATGGAGTCATGGAGGCTAAACAGGCCATGGCAGAGATGAGCACAAGATGCTTTAGAGTCAAAAGAGGCATCCCTACTGTCCTTGGTAAAAAGAACCTTTATCCAAGCTAGTACATGACATAACAAACACATTCTATTGTGAGAGTTCCAAGCCTTAAAAAAACACCCCAACTGTCTAGAAATGACACATGACATGTGGAATGAATTATGAAAATATGAATTTGGTCATCAGCAGTTCAGTAACATCAACACAAACCCCATTGAGACTTCATCTTATTCAATAACATGGTGTCACAAATTGGCAGTGCTAAATAATCAACAATCAGAGGTACATAACTAATAGAAAAATCATAGAGCTCCTTGTCATCTTATTTGAGGTCCTAATCTCCGAGTGTGACTGTACGGAAAGGTTCAGCAGCCAATATTAAAGGTCTCGGACTGCAGCAAGGTAGCAGAATCCAACAGACATATATGTACTATATCAGGTATAGAGAATACTGCAATATTAAGTTCAATAACACACATTTTCCACACTCATTCTCATCAGCATGAGGTCACATCCCATGAAATGTGAGACAGAACATGCAACCTGCCACCACATTGCATAGGCTACATAATAAAGTCCTTCTCCACATCCTATTGCTTCACTGCATGCCAGATACAATC